>NC_058082.1:166181975-166481975 GCF_014858855.1 Bufo gargarizans | reverse complement strand
CTAGTCTTATGGCTCTATGTTTTGCCGTTCCTTTATTATTTCTAGCAGTTTGCAGTAAGGGTACAGAGGGGTGGTAACAAATTGGGGGGTGTACATGCACAGTCTAACAATAGCAGCACTAATTGGATAGAAAGAGTCTGTGCAGGTACACCCCCCAAACTGGTCACCACCCCTCTGTATTACATGGGGCATGCATGAACCTATTAAAACGGGAATGTCAGGAGTGGTGACATGTCCTCTAATTAACTCACTTATATTTTATGAATTATTTGACTATTACATGTTAGTTTTTATAGTAATAGGGTGACAAGTTGGATTTCATCTCCCAGACAGGGAATTTTGTTTGAACTTTAAAGCTTGGCACAACCCCTTTTAAGTATGCTTTCTATGCAACAATATGGGGATGGAGGCTGTATTGTGGCATATGTAAGAAGAGGTCCCTAGGTATGAGGGAAACTGACAACTCCTGTGGCTACAATGGTGACCATATTGGTTGTCACTCAGCCTTCACCTAATCAGATATAACTTAGACATATCAGAACTGTCTGAAAATAATTTTTAACAGCTTGACATGACCACTCAAGGTTTATTATGTTGCATCACATTGATCTTGAAAAGACTTTTACCCAAATAATCCATACAGCTAAATTCAAAAGCAAAATTAGTTTTTTAAAGCGGTTTCCGAACAATCTGACCAGGAGCCCTAGCAATCCTTGAGTGAAACTGTGCTACAATTCCCTGCAAAACCAATGGTGGGCACTGTTCCCTTTGAGCTGCACAGCAGTGAACAGTTTACAGCAGCGATACCCAACTTGCGGCCCTTCAGCTGTTGCAAAACTACAACTCACAGCACGCCCGGACAGCCTACAGCTATCAGCCTACAGCAGAGCATGGTGGGAGCTGTAGTTTTAGAACAGCTGGTGGGCCGCAGGTTGATCATCCCTGGTTTACTGGACCATCAATGCTGAAATGATAGTCAGGGGAGTAGTGCATCCTTTGATCACTGTCTTAATTTAGGGACACTGCTATCATGGGAGCAAGAGATAAGCTGCCCTTCTTGCCTAGGTCCATGAAAGTACTGGGCTGGGGTTCATTGGGCCCCTAGAGGAAATTATTCTTGGGGCCCAACTGCTATATCATCAATAAAGTCTAATAGGTTTTGCAGGGGTGTCGCTAGGGCTTTTTATTCGGGGCCAAGGCCCCGAATCAAACTACCACTGCCCCGAACCCCGGGACTCGGGAGACTGGTGGTGACTGGCTGCAATGCTGCACACTGCGATATTAAGGCAGTTACTCGGCTTACATCATCTGTGGCATGACTTTTGATTCCTGGGCTGGCTCAGCTCAGCTGACTCACTCACACAGCCGGGTGCCGGTGGCGCCAGCCCAATACCGCTGCGCTAAGTACAGCAGCGACGACTGCAGTGGATCTTCTAACCTGATTGGCTGCTGGCTCTTCCTCACTTCTCCTCTTACTAGTTATCCTGTGGGTGGACAGGAAGTCAGGCTGGCTCGGCTGCTCCTCTCTCGTCTTATCAGTACTTGATTGGCAGGAAGTGAGGCTCAGCTAGTGCAAGCTGTGCAGCCTTGGCTTTTACTAAAAAGTTTTTAGGGACCCACAAGAACAACAGCAGCAGGAATATAGAGGTGTGTTGTGTTGGCAAGACTCAGTAACACAGCAGAGCAGACTCCTGGACAGGCAGTGTGACAAAAGCTCCCAGTCATAAAGAGGCAGTGTCCCAAGGCCTGAGTGTGTCAGGAAACCAACAGGCAGAAAGAAATTGGCTGGGCTAGAGGGAGTGATGTTATTTACATGGGACTGTATGTTGGAGGGGCTCTAGATAGAGATGGATGTTATTTACATTGGACTGTATATTGGAGGGGGCTGGAGAGATGGTGTGATGTTTTTTACATGTGTGGTGGAGGGAGGAATATAACTACAGGGGGCACTGCAAATCCAGGGGACATTATAGGCATTCTTATTACTACTGGGGGCTCTATAGGAGGGACTTATAGATCCTGTCATGCCCCACTCTGACGATGTGCGGAGGTCAGCCAGGATAGCAGCACGAGTTTAGTGATTGCTTTGGAGCCGTGCTGGATCCGCCTCTCTCAGGTGCACTGGGTGGGGTCTTTAGTTTAAATAGCACACTGCCCAGTGTCCTGAGCGGATTATACTGTTCATTCTGGTCTGGGAAGCTTGGAGAGAAGATTGGCTGTCAGTTCCTGCTCTCAGAGATAAGTGTCATTGCTAGTTCGGTGGTTTGTGTCTTATTGTCCATCCAGGTTCTGTGCGAGGAGACTTCTCCTATCTCCCCACTTCACCATCTTAGGGAGTTCAAGGTTTTTGTTAGCCCAGGCTGGAGGACACTAGCACACCTACCTTCAAGGTCTGCTGTGGGCTGAGCAGTGCAGGGAAAGAGGTCAGGGATAAGCTAGGAGGTGACCCTTCCCCTGTCTCTCGTCCAGAGCCTGGTTGGTGTGTTATCTTTTGTACAAAGTGTACTTCCGCCGTGACATTATAATCCGCCATACTGTGACGGCCATTGCTCAGCGCTTTTGTGATGGCGTCAATTGATGCACTGGTTGACCGCATGCAGGGTTTATCCCTAGAGGTTGCGGATCTGCGTAGTTCGGTCACACAGTGTCAGAAGGTGCTGGCAACAGGTACAGGTCAAATTGTTGGGGAGCCTAAAGTCGCTCTTCCTGAGAAATTTGCAGGGGGTACTGATGATTTTTTTCCGCTTCAAAGAGTCATGTAAGTGTAATGACCGGCAACACGCACAGGGAGGAAAAAGGGAAAGTCCTGCCCAAGGGAGAGGGAAAGGTGGTGACCCCTAACTCTCCTTGCGGCTGGCACCTGACTGCCCTGACGTCCCTAGACGGGTTCCTCACCCGTGCGGCGATCACGTGCCTAAACCCTGGCTTTCCCTGAAATGAACCCTAGATAATGAACGGGCCGGTGGGATCGCTAGTCCTCACCACTGCACTAAGAGGGAAACACCAGGGAGAGGACAGACAAACACAGACAAACACAAACACCCAGGTGGACGACAACAACTGTCCACAAAGGTCCAACAGGGATCCGGAGGGTAGCGTTCTAAAGCAACAAGAAGAGAACGCAGCAACACAGCTCCAGTGGGTCAGAATAGATGTCCAGGCAGGAAGCTCTATATCTGGCAACCAGAGAAGTGTGAGAGGGGAATATAAGGAGGATTGGGAGTGCTGGACAAGGAACAGCTGAGAGAAGGAGCTACGGATCCCTGAGTGAGCCAAAAGGGTTTGCAAATCAAACCCAGAAAGCTACAATAAGGAAACATCCCTATCTTACATAGAGCGTGCAGCCAACCGCTGCAACCTCTTGACCCCGGGTACAACGGAGTCAGGCGTGGCTCTTGACACCCTCGTGACAGTACCCTCCTCTCTACGAGGGGCCTCTGGACACTCAGGACCAGGTCTCTCAGGATGAGAGGCATGAAAAATCCGAACTAGCCTGTCGGCGTTTACCTCAGACGCAGGAACCCACATTCTTTCCTCGGGACCGTAACCTCTCCAGTGCACCAGATATTGGAGAGAGCGGCAGACCCGACGAGAATTAATAATTTTGGATATCTGAAATTCTAAATTACCATCCACGACAACAGGAGGGGGTGGCAGCGGTGACGGTTCTAGAGGTGGAACATATTTTTGGAGTAACGATTTATGAAAGACATTATGGATTTTTAAAAGTCTGAGGTAACTCCAGGCGAAAAGCCACGGGGTTGATGATGGCTACAATCTTGTAAGGACCAATAAACCTAGGACCCAGTTTCCAAGAGGGAACCTTCAATTTGATATTCCTACTAGATAACCACACATAGTCATTCACTCCTAGGTCCGGACGTGGCGACCGTCTCTTATCAGCCATGCATTTGTATTTACCTCCCATATTTTTCAAGTTAGCTTGCACCTTCTGCCATACCGATGAAAGAGATGACGAAAACCGTTCCTCTTCGGGAACCCCAGAAGACCCCCCCCCTCTTTGAAAGTACAGAATTGGGGATGAAAACCATATGCACCAAGAAATGGTGACTTGCCAGTGGATTCCTGACGGCGATTATTTATGGCAAACTCAGCTAAGGGTAAATATGACGACCACAACGCTTGGTTTTCAGACACAAAACATCTTAGATATGTCTCCAGGTTTTGGTTGGTACGCTCAGTCTGTCCATTCGACTGAGGATGGAAAGCTGAGGACAAGTGAACCCCCAAACGGGAACAAAAAGCTTTCCAAAATTTAGAAATAAACTGGGTTCCCCGATCCGAAACAACATCGGAGGAGACCCCGTGAAGCTTCACGATCTCACTGACGAATACCTGAGCAAGAGTTTTAGCATTAGGTAGTGCGCTAACGCAATGAAGTGTGCCATTTTGCTAAACCTGTCCACTACTACCAAAATCACTGTTTTACCCGCAGACAAAGGTAAGTCAGTGATAAAATCCATTGACAGATGTGTCCACGGTCTATTGGGAATGACGAGTGGTAATAGAGACCCTGCAGGACGTGTATGTGAAACTTTTGCGCGCGCACAGGTAGAACAAGAAGACACAAAATCCAATACATCCTGACGCAACCTTGGCCACCAAAAACTACGAGACAATAGCTCTAAGGTTACTTTACTACCCGGGTGCCCAGCAAGTGCCGAATTATGATGTTCCTTTAATAATTCGAGACGTAGGTTCAACGGTACAAACAATTTCTCTGAGGGGCAAGAGACCGGGGCGTCCCCCTGGGCCTCTAACACCTTCCCCTCCAAAGCAGAGTGTACCGCAGAGACAACTACTCCTCTTTGTAGAATGGGTACCGGATCACTCACAATACCCCCTCCAGGGAAACTACGAGATCGTGCATCAGCCTTGGTATTCTTTACCCCAGGACGATAGGTAATCACAAAGTTAAACCTGGTAAAAAATAGCGACCACCTAGCCTGTCTAGGGGTGAGACGCTTAGCTGATTCGAGGTACAGCAGATTTTTGTGGTCCGTAAACACAGTGACGGGGTGGACTGCCCCCTCTAAAAAGTGACGCCACTCCTCAAACGCAAGTTTAATAGCTAACAGTTCCCTATTGCCAATAACGTAGTTCTGTTCTGCTGCAGATAGTTTTTTAGAAAAGAAAGCACAAGGACGCCATTTGCCAGGAGACGGACCCTGAGACAGCACAGCCCCCACTCCCACCTCTGACGCATCGACTTCAACGATAAAAGGCTGAGAGACATCAGGTTGGACTAGTACAGGTGCTGAGGTAAACCTCTCTTTTAGAGAGGAAAAAGCAACTTTAGCGGCGTCAGACCATTTAGAAAAATCAGTCCCCTTCCTAGTCATGTCAGTAAGGGGTTTTACGATCACCGAATAATTTTTAATGAATTTCCTATAGAAATTCGCGAAGCCCAAGAACCGTTGTAGTGCTTTGAGGTTCTCAGGAAGATCCCAATCCAAAATTGCCTGGACCTTCCTAGGATCCATACGGAAACCTGACGCAGATAAATAATAACCTAGGAATTGTATCTCCTGAACGGCAAAAACACATTTTTCAATTTTAGCATATAATTCATTCGTCCGTAGGACCTGTAGTACTTGTCTGACATGCTCCTCATGTGTTTTCAGATCAGACGAATAAATTAAGATATCATCTAGGTATATTACCACAAACCTGCCGATTAGATGACTAAAAATGTCATTAACGAAATGTTGAAAGACGGCAGGAGCATTGGTCAGGCCGAAAGGCATAACTAGATTTTCATAATGCCCCTCAGGGGTGTTAAAAGCTGTTTTCCACTCATCCCCCTCTTTAATACGAATCAGATTGTAGGCCCCCCTAAGATCGAGTTTGGAGAACCACCTAGCACCCGCAATCTGGTTAAACAGGTCAGGAATGAGAGGAAGAGGGTATGGGTCTCGGATGGTTATCCGATTTAATTCACGAAAATCTAGGCAAGGACGCAGGCCCCCATCTTTCTTTTTAACAAAGAAAAACCCTGCAGCCACGGGTGAAGAAGAGGGTCTGATGTGTCCCTTAGCCAAACTCTCGGAGATATAATCCTTCATGGCTTGTCTCTCTGGACCTGAAAGATTATATAACCTGGTCTTGGGTAATTTTGCGCCGGGAATAAGGTTAACCGGGCAATCATAAGGACGATGAGGTGGTAACTTCTGGCAACCCTTTTCAGAAAAAACGTCCTCAAAGTCCGAAACAAATGTAGGTAGGGTAGTTATGGAGGCGACTAAGCAATTGCTATTTAAGCCATTTTCTCTGCACGGCTCACTCCACTCCAATATCTCCCTGGCCTGCCAATCCACCACTGGATTGTGCGCTACCAACCAGGGAAGGCCCAGCACCACCGGAGTGGGAAGCCCCTCCAGAACATAACATGAGAGCATCTCGTTATGGTGGTCCCCTACCCGAAGGTGTAAATTATGAACGATGTGGGTGAGGTTTCTCTGAGACAGAGGAGCAGAATCTATAGCAAATATGGGAATAGGTCTCTGTAACGTACAGAGAGACAAACCCATAGTGCGGGCAAAATGGGCATCTATCAAATTTACCCCTGCTCCACTGTCTAGAAAGAAAGAAACAGTCTCTGTCTTATCACCAAAAACAATAACCGCTGGCAAAACAAATTGCGATGTACGTATGGAGGAAACGTATACCCCCCGGCTGACATCCTCCACACAGCCTGGGGTTAGTAGTTTTCCGACGGTTTTTTTGTTTCTGAGGAAAGAAGGACAGACGTTAATGAAATGACCCCTCTCCCCACAAAAAAAAAAAACCCACGCCTACGGCGAACCTCAGGAGGACGGACCTGTTCCTCCTAGCTGCATAGGCTCGTCTATGTCCGTACAGACTAACTGCTTCGTAGGGGTTACCAATGGCGCCGGTTTTTTCAACCTGTCCCTAAGGCGTCTATCTATACGGATAGAAAGGGACATAACTGCATCAAGGGAAAAGGGGGTCTCATACAATGCAAGCGCATCCTTAACCCTTTCGGATAACCCAGAGCAGAACTGACTCCTGAGAGCCGGGTCGTTCCATTGGGTATCCGTAGCCCACCTACGGAAGTCAGAGCAATACTCCTCTACCGGCCGCTCTCCTTGTAGGAGTCTCCGTAATTTTGATTCAGCCAGTGCGACTCGGTCAGGGTCGTCATATATGAGACCCAAGGCCCCGAAAAACTCTGAGAATCAGTAGGTAAAGAGAACGCCCAGGACTGCGGGTCCCCCTGCAGCAGGGAAATAACCACACCCACCCGCTGTTCTTCATTACCAGAGGAGTAAGGGCGCAGTTTAAAGTATAATTTACAGGCCTCACGGAAAGTCAAAAACTTGTCCCTTCCCCCAGAAAATCTGTCAGGGAGAGGGACCTTGGGTTCCGCAACAACCTGGTTACCAGTAGCAACCGCTGGGCTTGCGGTCTGTTGTAATTGCTGCTGTTGCTGGAGGACCGACGCCCTTATATTCCTGCCACCTCCAAAGACAGGCCATGAAACTGTTTGGACAGAGCAGCAATTTGATCCATACTGGATTCTAAGTAGGTAGAAAAGAAAATTTTTTTTTTTTTTACCTACACAAAAATAAGGGCCAGATATAATGTAATGACCGGAAACACGCACAGGGAGGAAAAAGGGAAAGTCCTGCCCAAGGGAGAGGGAAAGGTGGTGACCCCTAACTCTCCTTGCGGCTGGCACCTGACTGACTGTTCCTCACCCGTGCGGCGATCACGTGCCTAAACCCTGGCTTTCCCTGAAATGAACCCTAGATAATGAACGGGCCGGTGGGATCGCTAGTCCTCACCACTGCACTAAGAGGGAAACACCAGGGAGAGGACAGACAAACACAGACAAACACAAACACCCAGGTGGACGACAACAACTGTCCACAAAGGTCCAACAGGGATCCGGAGGGTAGCGTTCTAAAGCAACAAGAAGAGAACGCAGCAACACAGCTCCAGTGGGTCAGAATAGATGTCCAGGCAGGAAGCTCTATATCTGGCAACCAGAGAAGTGTGAGAGGGGAATATAAGGAGGATTGGGAGTGCTGGACAAGGAACAGCTGAGAGAAGGAGCTACGGATCCCTGAGTGAGCCAAAAGGGTTTGCAAAGCAAACCCAGAAAGCTACAATAAGGAAACATCCCTATCTTACATAGAGCGTGTAGCCAACCGCTGCGACCTCCTGACCCCGGGTACAACGGAGTCAGGCGTGGCTCTTGACACCCTCGTGACAGTAAGTTGTACTTTAGATTGTTCCCATTTTCTTCAGGTAATGAAGATCAGAGGGTGGGTATCATCATGTCTTTGCTTAAAGGGGACGCGCAATCCTGGGCTTTTTTTTCTGCCGCCCGGTTCTCTGGCCCTCCGGTCGGTGGAGGAATTTGTCAGTTTTGTCAGGGGTTATCTGAAAGGTTGAAAGATGCCCTGGCTTTTCATGAATACCCAGATACTTTGGAGAATGCAATGTCTTTGGCTATACGTTTGGATAGACGTATCAGAGAGAGGTGTAAGGGTCCCTCTGTGCAGGATGATATTGCTTGTTACTCTGGGGTAGGGGAGGAACCCATGCAGTTAGGTCAGATTTCTGGCCATTCTGATAGTAGAGACTTTCAAAGAGTGCACAATCTATGTTTCTATTGTGGGAAGAATGGTCATTTTATTTTTTCTTATCCTTATGTTAAACCACAGGTGGAAGAGAAAAAGAAAAAAGGAAAAAAAACTCCCCTCACACTTGGTTGTATGAATGGTGTGGTGGAGCAGACGGGTATGCAAGCTCCCTGCAGTTCCCATTTTCTCCTTTCAGCTATGGTGGCGCTAGAGTCTAGAAATGTGTTTGTTGATGTTTTACTTGATTGTGGTGCTGGGGTGAATTTAATTGACTTTCTTTTTCTTCAGGGCCTGGGACTAAGTACTTGCACGTTAGAGAACGAGATTCCTGTTTTTGCAATTGATTCTTCCCCTCTTTCTCAAAGGAGCCTTACTCACATTGTTCATCGTATTCATTTAAGGGTGGGTGATTCACATGCTGAGATTATTTCTTGTTTTGTCATGAAGGATTTGTCAGCGCCAATAGTGTTGGGGTTGCCATGGTTGTCTAGACATAACCCAATTATTGACTGGCAAGCAAGACAAATCATTGGTTGGAGCAAGTTTTGTTCGGATAATTGTCTTGTCACATCTATCGCTGAAGTCTCCATTACGGCCTTGCCTCAGTATCTCTCGGATTTTTCGGATATCTTTTCGGAGGGTGGGGCTCAGGAATTGCCCCCTCATCGAGACTATGATTGTCCAGTGAATCTCATTCCGGGGGCTAAGTTGCCTAAGTCTCGGCTTTACAGCCTCTCTCAACCCGAGAGAGAGGTCATGCGAAAGTATGTCGCCGAGAGTTTGGCAAAGGGTCATATCAGACCATCTAAGTCTCCAGTGGCAGTAGGTTTGTCCTTCGTGAAGAAGAAAGATGGATCACTGAGACCGTGTTTGGACTTCCGGGAGTTGAACCGTATTACAGTCCGGGATCCATATCCCCTGCCTTTGATCTCTGATCTTTTTGATCAGATTGTTGGAGCCAAGGTGTTCTCCAAGTTTGATTTGAGGGGAGCATACAATCTGATCGGGATCAAGGAGGGGGATGAGTGGAAGACGGCCTTCAATACGCACGAGGGTCATTTTGAGAACCTGGTAATGCCTTTTGGGTTGACGAATGCGCCAGCGGTATTTCAGCGATTCGTCAATGATATTTTTCATCACTTGGTGGGGAGGTTCGTAGTAGTTTACCTAGATGACATCTTAATTTATTCTCCTGATCTGAAGACCCATCAGGATCATGTGAGACAGGTTTTGACAATCCTTCGGGAGAATAAGTTATATGCTAAACTGGAGAAATGTTTGTTTGCGGTGCAAGAGCTTCCGTTCTTGGGATACATGCTTTCTGATTCCATTTTTTGTATGGACCCCGAAAAGGTCCGGGCAGTTCTGGAGTGGGACTGACCGGAGAATCAGAAAGCTTTGATGCGGTTCTTGGGGTTTACGAATTATTATAGAAAATGTATTTTGAATTATTCCACCCTAGTCAAACACCTTACTGATATGACCAAGAAGGGCGCTGATGTCTCTGTCTGGTCGGATCAGGCATTGCAGGCCTTTTCGGCTATTAACCACTTAAGGACCACAGGTTTATACCCCCCTAGTGACCAGGCCCTTTTTTACAAATCGGCACTCTACAACTTTAGCGGTTTATTGCTCGGTCATACAACACACCACCCAAATTAATTTTACCTCCTTTTCTTCTCACTAATAGAGCTTTCATTTGGTGGTATTTCATTGCTGCTGACATTTTTACTTTTTTTGTTATTAATCGAAATTTAACGAATTTTTGCAAGAAAATTACATTTTTCACTTTCAGTTGTTAAATTTTTCAAGAAAACGACATCTATATATAAATTTTTCTCTAAATTTATTGTTCTACATGTCTTCGATAAAAAAAATGTTTGGGGGAAAAAAAATGGTTTGGGTAAAAGTTATAGCGTTTACAAACTATGGTACAGCTCTGACTTTCTGAGCACCTGTCATGTTTCCTGAGGTTCTACAATGCCCAGACAGTAGAAAAACCCCACAAATAACCCCATTTCGGAAAGTAGACATCCTAAGGTATTCGCTGATGGGCATAGTGAGTTCATAGAACTTTTTATTTTTTGTCACAAGTTAGCGGAAAATGATGAATTTTTTTTTTTTTTCCTTACAAATTCTCATATTCCACTAACTTGTGACAAAAAATAAAAACTTCCATGAACTCATTATGCCCATCATGAAATACCTTGGGGTGTCTTCTTTCCAAAATGGGGTCACTTGTGGGTAGTTATACTGCCCTGGCATTTTAGGGGTCCAGATGCGTGAGAAGTAGTTTGAAATCAAAATCTGTAAAAAATGGCCTGTGAAATCCGAAAGGTGCTCTTTGGAATGTGGGCCCATTTTCCCACCTTGGCTGCAACAAAGTGTCAAACATGTGGTATCGCCGTACTCAGAAGAAGTTGGGCAATGTGTTTTGGGGTGTCTTTTTACATATACCCATGCTGAGTGAGAGAAATATTTCGTCAAAAGACAACTTTTCCCATTTTTTTATACAAAGTTGGCATTTGACCAAGATATTTACCTCACCCAGCATGGGTATATGTAAAATGACACCCCAAAACACATTCCCCAACTTCTCCTGAGTGCGGCGATACCACATGTGTGACACTTTTTTGCAGGCTAGATGCGCAAAGGGGCCCACATTCCTTTTAGGAGGCATTTTTAGACATTTGGATCCTAGACTTCTTTGCACGCTTTAGGGCCCCTAAAATGCCAGGGCAGTATAAATACCCCACATGTGACCCCATTTTGGAAAGAAGACACCCCAAGGTATTCAATGAGGGGCATGGCGAGTTCATAGAAATTTTTTTTTTTTTGGCACAAGTTAGCGGAAAGTCTCCCTTTCCGCTAACTTGGGACAAAAATTTCAATCTTTCATGGACTCAATATGCCCCTCAGCGAATACCTTGGGGTGTCTTTTTTCCAAAATGGGGTCATTTGTGGGGTGTTTGTACTGCCCTGGCATTTGAGGGTCTCCGCAGTCATTACATGTATGGCCAGCATTAGGAGTTTCTGCTATTCTCCTTATACTGAGCATACAGGTAATGAGATTATTTTTTTCCGTTCAGCCTCTGGGCTGAAAGAAAAAATTAACGGCACAGATTTCTTTATTCGCATCGATCAATGTGGATAAAAAAATCTCTGCCAAAAAAAAAGGAGGGGAAAGGCGTCTGCCAGGACATAGGAGCTCCGCCCAACATCCATACCCACTTAGCTCGTATGCCCTGGCAAACCAGATTTCTCCATTCACATCAATCGATGTGGATGAATAAATCATTGCCGGGATTTTTTTTTTATATATACAAAGTGTTTGCCAAAGCATATGAACCACCTCCTCAGCTCATATGCCTCGGCAAACGTATCTTTAACTGCAGAGGAGAAATCTCGTCTTGCAGCGCCGCATACACCGACTTTTGTGTAATCTGACAGCAGCGCAATGCTTCTGTCAGAATGCACATCAGTGCTGCAGCTCCTTGATCGCTTGGTCCACCTAGAAGGTAAAAAAAAAAAAAAAAAACAGGCCGCAACGCAATAAATTTATTAACATTAACTTTAAAGAACATTAACTTTTATAAACTTATGAAACTGAACAATAACTTTTTTGCTTACCGGTGATTTTTTTTTATTATTATTATTTTTTTTACCTTTATAAGACAAAACTCTCCTTCCCCATGGGACAATGTGCAAAGCGCAAATCGCCCAGAGATGTGGCGAAGTACATTATGCACTTTGTCCCAGGTGAAAGGAGAGGTTTGTGGCAGCTCTGTGTGAATGGGCCCTAAGACCCCTGTGTGCCTGTCCTGTGTACGCAATTCCTACGCTAATAGTGTACCTGAGTGTGGAACTTGCGGAAACACTCCCCTATGCATAGGGCAGGCTGGTCAGGACAGTCAGGACAAAAAAAGGTGGTGTCACGCCTTATTCCACCCTTGCTACAGACACGACATCTTTTTCTTGGGGAACTTTGAGTTGGGGTACCAGGATAGACAGACGGAAAGTGTGTGCCATGTAGCCGGCTCACTACATCAGGGCCTTGGGGCACGGACCCTCCTGGATACAGGATTTCCAAAATGATCTCTTCCTGGAATTTTAGGAAGGATCCTGTTCTACCAGCTTTACTGTAGAGAACAAAACTATTATACATCGCCAATTGGATCAAATAAACAGACACCTTCTTATACCAGCGTCTGGTGCGTCGGGAAACTAAAGAGGGAGCCAACATCTGGTCATTGAAGTCCACCCCTCCCATGTGAAGGTTATAGTCGTGGACAGAGAGGGGTTTCACAATGACTCCAGTTGCCCTTTCAATTTGTACAGTCGTGTCTGCATGAATTGTGGACAGAAGGTAAACGTCCCTCTTGTCCCTCCACTTCACCGCGAGCAGTTCTTGGTAACACAAGGCAGCCCTCTCCCCCGTGCAAGTCGGGTACTAACGAGCCGTTGAGGGAAGCCCCGGCGACTAGGTCGCGCGGTGCCACAGCATTGAATTCCGACTAGATGTAAGTGCCGAAAGAGGGCCACGCTTGAGTAAAAATTGTCCACATATAAGTGGTACCCCTTGTGGAGTAAGGGTGACACCAAGTACCAGACAATCTTGCCACTGCTCCCCAGGTAGTCAGGACATCCGACCGGCTCCAGTTTTGAGTCTTTTGCCTCATAGACCCTAAAACGATATGTATAGCCTGTGGCCCTTTCACAGAGCTTATACAGTTTGACCCCATACCGGGTGCGCTTGCTGGGGATGTACTGTTTTATGCCAAGGCGCCCGGTAAAATGTACTAGGGACTCGTCTATGCAGATGTTTTGATTAGGGGTATACGCATCTGCAAATCTGGATGACAAATGGTCTATGAGGGGCCGAATTTTATGGAGCCGGTCATAAGCAGGGTGGCCTCTTGGATGACAGGTGCTATTGTCAGCGAAATGCATAAAGCACATGATGGCCTCAAAACGCGCCCTAGACATTGCAGCAGAGAACATGGGCATGTATGGTATTGGGTCTTTAGACCAATATGAATGCAATACAATTTTTTTTTAGTTAGACCCATGCTGAGGAGAAGGCCCAAAAAAAAGGCTGGGCATAGAAGCTTTCCGGATTGGCGGTAATAAACTGTGTGGCGTAGCGGTTGGTTTCTGCCACAACTAGGTCATAGAGATCCGCGGTGAAGAACAGCTCAAAAAACTGAAGGGCCAATCCTAAATGAGCCGTCTCCACGTGAACTCCAGACTGGGCGGTGAAAGGGGGCAATACGGGTGTGGCGGAAGCAGGAGATTGCCAATTAGGATTTTCCAGCACCTCTGGGAGACTAAGGGTTCTACGGGCCTGTGAACGCTGTGGCTGCGACAGGGGAGTTATTGCACGTGCCACCGTACCAGCTGGAACTGCCCTTCTGGTGCTCGCCACTTCACCAGGGAATACGGCAGTGCTGGTAGAAGGTCCAGGGTGTGGTGCGCTGCTGGTGTATGCCGCACCATAAACAAGATCAGCGCTAGCACCACTCTGCTGCAAATGAGGATCATCATGCGGGGTATGCAGAACTCTGACATGGGATCGGGTACGCCTGACCGTAGCAGGGACCTCTACCTCGTCATCTTCGCTAGCGGTTAGAGTGCCACTGCTGTCTACAGGTTCATATTCTGAACCACTGGATTCAGCGGATGAGGCGTCCCCATCGCTTTCATCTATCACGGCCAGAATCCTGTAGGCCTCTTCAGCGGAATACCCCTTGTTTGACATTTTGGGTTCACTAAATTTAGGGGGTATTCCTCTGAGACTACCCGGGAAAAAGAGAAAACCTACCTAGTAAAAAGGAGTGCTTGCGAAGTAAAGCTGCAATCGCTAATAAAGATCCAAAAAGCTCAAAAGTGATCTTTTATAGCGGCGCAGCAATCTTACGGTGTTTTTGCAGTGATCAGAAAAAAAAAATTCTGTCACTGCGGTGGGGCGGACTGAACGCAAGTGTGCACACAAGATCAGGCCTGATCGGGCGAACACTGCATTTTTTGTAGAACCTAAGGTGACCCTAATGTACTGATATAGATCTGATTGAGATCAGTACTGATCACTTACAGATACTATATAGTACTAGTGCTGATTAGCGACAGCGATGACGCTAATCAGCGACTAATCAGTGACTGCGGTGCGGTGGGCTGGGCGCTAAACTACCTAGCAAGTAGCTAACTACCTGGCAGGATCCGTAAAACACATACGGACGTCTGAATGGAGCCTTACAGGGGGGTGATTAATGACAGGGGGGTGATCACCTCATATAGACTCCCTGATCACCCCCCTGTCATTGATCACCCCCCTGTAAGGCTCCATTCAAACGTCCGTATGTGTTTTACGGATCCACGCATCCATGGATCGGATCCGCAAAACACATACGGACGTCTGAATGGAGCCTTACAGGGGGGTGATCAATGACAGGGGGGTGATCACCCCATATACACTCCCTGATCACCCCCTGTCATTGATAACCCCCATGTAAGGCTCCATTTAGACGTCCGTATGTGTTTTACGGATCCACGCATCCATGGATCGGATCCGCAAAACACATACGGACGTCTGAATGGAGCCTTACAGGGGGGTGATCAGGAAGTCTATATGGGATGATCACCCCCCTGTAAGGCTCCATTCAGACGTCCGTATGTGTTTTACGGATCCACGCATCCATGGATCGGATCCGCAAAACACATACGGACGTCTGAATGGAGCCTTACAGGGGGGTGATCACCCCATATACACTCCCTGATCACCCCCCTGTCATTGATCACCCCCCTGTAAGGCTCCATTCAGACGTCCGTATGTGTTTTGTGGATCCGATCCATGGATACGTGGATCCGTAAAACACATACGGACGTCTGAATGGAGCCTTACAGGGGGGTGATCAATGACAGGGGGGTGATCAGGGAGTCTATATGAGGTGATCACCCCCCTGTCATTAATCACCCCCCTGTAAGGCTCCATTCAGACGTCCGTATGTGTTTTGCGTATCCGTGGATCCGCCAAACACGGACACAGCGGATCCGTAAAACACATACGGACATCTGAATGGAGCCTTACAGGGTGGTGATCAATGACAGGGTGGTGATCACCCCATATAGACTCCTTGATCACCCCCCTGTCATTGATCACCCCCCTGCAAGGCTCCATTCAGACATTTTTTTCTTACAAAGTCTCATATGAACTCACCATACCCCTCACGGAATCCAAATGCGTAAATTTTTTTAGACATTTATATTCCAGACTTCTTCTCACGCTTTAAGGCCCTTAAAATGCCAGGGCAGTATAACTACCCCACAAGTGACCCCATTTTGGAAAGAAGACACCCCAAGGTATTCGCTTATGGGCATGGCGAGTTCATAGAAGATTTTATTTTTTGTCACAAGTTAGCGGAACATGATGATTTATTTTTATTTTATTTTTTTCTTACAAAGTCTTATATTCCACTAACTTGTGACAAAAAATAAAAACTTCCATGAACTCACTATGCCCATCACGAAATACCTTGGGGTGTCTTCTTTCCAAAATGGGGTCACTTGTGGGGTAGTTATACTGCCCTGGCATTTTAGGGGCCCAAATGCGTGCGAAGTAGTTTGAAATCAAAATCTGTAAAAAAATGGCCTGTGAAATCCGAAAGGTGCTCTTTGGAATGTGGGCCCCTTTGCCCACCTAGGCTGCAAAAAAGTGTCACACATGTGGTATCGCCGTACTCAGGATAAGTTGGGCAATGTGTTTTGGGGTGTCATTTTACATATACCCATGCTGGGTGAGATAAATATCTCAGCAAAAGACAAATTTTCCCTTTTTTTTTTTACAAAGTTGGCATTTGACCGAGATATTTATCTCACCCAGAATGGGTATATGTAAAATGGCACCCCAAAACACATTCCCCAACTTCTCCTGAGTACGGCGATACCACATATGTGACACTTTTTTGCAGCCTAGGTGGGCAAAGGGGCCCACATTCCAAAGAGCACCTTTCGGATTTCACAGGCCATTTTTTACACATTTTGATTTCAAACTACTTTGCATGCATTTGAGCCCCTAAAATGCCAGGGCAGTATAACTACCCCACAAGTGACCCCATTTTGGAAAGAAGACACCCCAAGGTATTTCATGATGGGCATAATGAGTTCATGGAAGCTTTTATTTTTTGTCACAAGTTAGTGGAATATGAGACTTTGTAAGGAAAAAAAATAAAAAATTCATCATATTCCACTAACTTGTGACAAAAAATAAAAAGTTCTATGAACTCACTATGCCCATCAGCGAATACCTTAGGGTGTATACTTTCCGAAATGGGGTCATTTGTGGGGGGTTTCTACTGTCTGGGCATTGTAGAACCTCAGGAAATGACAGGTGCTCAGAAAGTCAGAGCTGCTTCAAAAAGCGGAAATTCACATTTTTGTACCATAGTTTGTAAACGCTATAACTTTTACCCAAACCATTTTTTTTTTTTATTCATTTGGGTGGTAAGTTGCATGACCGAGCAATAAACGGTGAAAGTAGTGTAGTGCAGAATTGTAAAAAGTGGTCTGGTCATAAGGGTGTTTAAGCTAGGGGGGCTGAAGTGGTTAATAAAGGAGGGCTCTTCTACTAATGGGGGCACCCTTGGGGAGCGTTATCACGGTTGGGGGCACTGTATGAGGCAGTATTACTAATAGGGACACTCTTGGAGAGCATTATCACTGTTGGGGGCAGTATTACTAATGAGGGCATTCTAGAAGGGAATTACTATTGGTGGGACTACAAGGAGCACTATTACTATGGGGGGGTGGGGGGGGGTCTATCTGTATGGCAGTTATTTTTATTCAGAATAGTATTTGGGGGTATTGGGGAGCACAGCGAGCAGCAGGATAACACTGTGGGGACTCCAGGTTGGGGGACAATGACAGAAAAGTGATGAAGCTAAGATGTCTGTTTGTCACACTCTGCAGAGACGAGGTGTGGCTGAAAGAAGTTGTACAGATCAAATGGAGAAGATGATGACAAAGAAGATCTACATCGGAGGAGACGTCACCTGGAGGCACTGGATGTGACAGGTATGTGCTGCTGTATAGCAAGTACAGCAAAATGCAGTGTGTGGGGGGGGGGACTTAGAGAATTGGGCCATATTCATTGGGGCTTGGGCCCCAGATCTTTTTCAACCCTAGCAACGCCCGTGAGGGTTTTATTCAACAAAATAGACCCTAGGAGCAAGTGATTGTCTCCAAATGTTTTTTTTCTATAGACCTTTGGGGCCGACTATGGTATCAGAGAAAAATTTATTATTGCTACCCTCAGATTTTATTTTTTATGCAGATGCACGTGGTAAAAAAAAAAATAATGTATTTTTGGGTAAGCTTAACGTCAGTAACCATATCCAATAGCATCATGTTATCTGCATATATGTAACTATACAATCTGATAATAAACAATCCTGGGGAAAAAACTGTTGCCTGACCAATTAGGTAAAAGAGTGCAGGGACAGCTCTGACAGAACCTATCTGCACTAGAAGCTATGTTTTGGTTGTTGCAATGTAGGTCACTTAAATGACATTTCATAAACACCAGAGGCTTTATTGCAGCACAGACCTTCACTGATCTGACAGAAACAACAAATCTTATAAGATGCTAAAAAACTACAACTCTGCTGCAGAGGACAAATAAAGTGTAATCAAAATGGTTTGGATAAAGGGAAAGGTGAATATAATGCACGTAATTTTTCTGAGCTTTTACGTCTGAATTCTCTCATGAATATACAAGCAAATGCTGCATATGAGATAATTTCTGGTAGTTAAATAATACAAAATTAGTAAAAGAAAGTATACATCATCCTATAGATTGAATAATAATTAAAGGGGTTTTCTAGTAATAATGATTTTTATGCAAGTGCCCGCAGCCTGCCCCCTGACACAGAAGATTCATACTTACCTGCTCCATGCTGCTCTGGTCCTCCACACTGCCTCCACTCTACCCATCTCCGCTCCCTGCATGGGCATCGTCACATGCACTGCTCCAGCCAATGACCTATGTAGTGTCCCACTACGTAAAGATGGGCACTACTCAAGGGTCAATTGGGTTACGTTGTTCTCCACCTCCTGTGGAACATGGTCATTGTATTTTGTATTGCATTGTAATATGTATTTTCATGTTATCTCCTGTACCAGGCCTGCTAGGGGTGTAGTTTCTCCTCCCAAGCTGTAGAGGGAGCTAGGGAACCCCCTAGTATATATAGACAGGTCCAGTCAAGGAGAGGGTGTGTGTGGTTAGAAGCCTAGTGTTCACTGAAGCCAGGTAGTAGCTGAAGATTAGCTTCTAACATGCAGCTAGATAGCCCAGGTTCCTAGCCTGCATCCAGGAGAAGTTTCCTCCTGAAGTGATCCTGCATCTTGCAATATACAGAGCAGTGCTAATCGTATCCAGCCAAGTGGAAAGATGAAGGGCAGAAGGTTATAGACAGCAAGTGGATTTATACCAGAGGAAGGTTTCCCTACCCAAGGATAAAGCCAGCTATTAGGCATACGGGTCTTGGAGAAAGCCAGACAGGATTCTGCAGAAAATACAGCCTGATCTGTGAGTTTATTCCCTCTGAGTTTATCTTGCTAGGATTCTACCTGCCATTTATGTGAAGCCTGCCTGTTACCAAAATCTTTCACATGGAACTGTTTGAAGCCTGTATATAGTTAAACTGTTCAGTAAAGAGGAGTTCTAGTTCACTATAAACGTGTGCACCTCCATTATTCCTCCAACAAATCGGTGCGCAACCGTTACCGGCACTGGCGTCACGAACTGTAAGGGATCTTTCCACCACCATGCTAAATTTCCAACACCCAGGGCACCTCACCTACCACCCGGCCTGGTCCCTATATCCAGAGAGTGCCCCAGAGGATCTACGTGCCAGCCTCTCCATCACTGCTGTACGCTTGCCCAGGGTATCCTACAAACTGTGAGTACTGAGAGTGACCCTCGGTCCGCTAACTGACCCCCGTGACCTCACATTCGCTCACCCTGAAGAACTGGCATACTGCACTAGCCAATAACTGGCCACATCTCCGTTGAAGCATTGGCTTGAGAGGTACATGTGAGCATGCCAATGCATAGCCACAACAAAACAGTGATTCGAAGATAGAGGCAGTGTGGAGGACCAAAGCAGCATGTAGCAGGTAAGTATGAATCTTCTGTTTCATGGAGCAGGCGGCAAGCTTAAAAATCTTAACCCTCTTAAAGGTACTAGTAGTTTGAAGGTTCTCTTAGGCTAGGTTTACATCTTTGTTTGTTAAATCTGATAGTCTGTTCTGACATAGTCACTCACGAACATTATAGTGAATGGGGATCTGACGATGCCTGGTTGTGTCTGGCTAGGCTAGACTACCAGAGTTACCTAGCAGATATACAGAAAGCCCCAGAGGAGCTGGAATAGAGGATGAAGTGGTAGTGGCCCTGATGAAGTGTTGTGTCACAGTGTTCACCCTCAAGCTGTTGCTCAATGTGTACTGGTGCATTGTAAATGTAGTATTGAAGAACGAGATAAACAAAATCCAAGAGTACAGATAGCTGCATTTTATCTGAAGAAGTAAATGCACTTTAAATTGGTTTTTGTTGTCACGGACAATCCCGTGACAGGTGCCAGGAGATCAGAGAGACTGGCAACACATGGGTTAATCTGACTGGTTCCTTGTGGATCATTTGTGTCTGTGTGGTTTTGGTAATGACCACACCTCTTGCAGGTGTTGTTGGTTTGGTCATTTAACTTCCCCTATTTATTACTGCTAACCTGGGGGTGCAGTTTATAGCTTCAGTTTCTGGACTCTAGGCTAGCTGGTTTTTGGATCTCGGTTGAGCTCCTGGCGCTGCCTTTGCTCCACATGAAGTTAAGTGTAGTCTTCCCTAATTGTATATTGTTTGTTGTATTTCCCTGTCTTTTGGATCTAGGCCTGAGGGAGACTCCTGTTCATCCTTCTGGTGAAGGAATAGGTTTTATCAAGTCCTGTCACTATACCAGGGCCCTACAGGGTGTGTTAGGGCTCTAGGTTCCTGTGTATGAACTTTCCTACCATCGAGGTCAATTCATACTGATAGTCAGGACTTGGATTAGGGTTGTTCTAGGAGGTGACCTTCTCCTCTACCCCAGTTTTCAGGCCTAGTTCCTATCTCCTTTCCTTCTGTGTTCGGTGTGGAGTTTTCCACCCACACCGCATCCATGACAGTTGTGTCCTGTATATGGAATGGTATTGAAGAATGAGGCCAGAATTAAACATAACAAAGTCTTTCATTTAAGTTGAACTTAGAACTTCAAAGACATTCAGTAGCAGCTGACTTTAAGTGCAAATCTTCTCTGACACCAGCAAACATTATGGAGGCATGGAGGCATAATCTTTGCTGGTGTCAGAGAAGGTTTGCACTTAGCTGCTACTGAATGTATTTGAAGTTCTATGTTGCACTTAGTAAAAAATACTTTGTTACATTTTATTCTGGCATCATTCTATAATGGGGCTCACAAGAGGCTGATTATGCCAAAACTGGTTTACGTTATCTCGCTATTGTGGAATCTTACAAGCTGACCCTGATATTGGGCACTTAGTGGTAGATACCCCATCTATTACGTATCGACGAGGTAGAAAAATCAAGGATCGATTGGTCCATAGCTTCTTTGAACCTCCCCCTCACACGTCAGATTGGTTAACAAGTTTGATGCGGGGCACTTATCGATGTAGTGGCTGCATCGCATGTGGTACAATCAAAAGAGGTAGTACCTTTCAGTGTACACTGTCTCACCTATGACATCAGGACCTTCATTAACTGTAGAACTACAGGTTTGGTGTATTTGTTCATCTGCAGATGTGGTGTACAATATGTGGGAAAGACTCGGAGGGAATTTAGGAGAAGAATTGGGGAGCACCTTAATGATGTCCGGAATGAAGAAGCTACATCTCTAGCCCGTCATGTGGTAGAGTGCCACAAATGGGGATTTGGGGGTGATTTAAGTTTCAGGGCATTGAGGTTGTAAGGCCATCCCCAAGAGGAGGTGATTTCGATCAAAGTCTCCTTAGAAAAGAAGCACAATGGATTTTTTGTTTGAAAACCATGCATCCTAATGGTTTAAATGAGCACATATCCTTTGCGTGTTTTTTGTAAACAGGGTTATTGCCATTAATGTATTCATGATAATGGGGGTTCCTCATGGAGAGATGAGGCTATATAACATGTCTAAAAAAAAAAACTATGGGTTTTGGTGGTGCAACTGTTGTCATACATTCTTTTGATGATTACATTCTGCGGTATCACATTATTGATGTCCTATTTATTTCTAGGATTTCTTTATTTTGTTCTTAATGTAAATGGGGGAGGGGTTGATGTAATTCTCCTCAGTCTGACCCTATTCAGAGCAGTTTTTATATCAACAGGTTATGGTGTTAATGTAGTGGCACACTAATTGATTTTATATATGCTAGGTCTGATGTCTTTACATAATAGCATGAGTTATGATCGGACAACATGAGGATTGTAGCATCATTTTCATATTATATCTGTAGGACACCATCTTTAATGCACCACTGCTGATGACCATTTGTTAGTGCAATTTGTACTTATCCTCACTATTCTTTCCTTATGGTACAATTATCCAAGCCAATGTAATATTCGCCTTTATGATCTCCAAACTGAAGGGGGGGAATTGCCCCCGCTTCTAGGTCCCCCAACGCTTGAGCCAGCTTCGGTATGCAAGAGCGGAAAGCTCCGATCATGTGACGCTGGGAGGGTGTTGCCTTGATAATTATGGGAGGGGCTATAAGTTTAAATACTTACAGTTGTGGCGGCCGCACTAGTGCCGGAGCGCTGCCTCTACATAATGGAGGGCAGCGCTATGTTGCTCTGAGATTTGTATATGATACTATGTGTTTGATGTAGGGCTCCTGAGGAAGTTTGTTATTAAGAAACATGTCGAGCCAAGGAAATGAGCAATTAGCATAGTTTAGTAACTTCCTTTTTTACATGAGCAGTTAGCGGCAGTAATCATTTTAGAGAATCCCTGACTGAGTGCAAAGGGTGTGTTAGCTGACGCCAGCTGCCTGACCAGGCAGTGTGTGTGGATGGTCTAGCCTTTTTTTGTGATACAAGGTTAAGTGATTTAGTATCACTGGGGATACATTGTAGCCAGTCAGATGATTTGTGGATAGGTTCACAGCGTTCAGCTTTGTTTTCTGTTTTTTCACTATACCATATTGATGCTGTGGCAAAGAATAAATTGTGCAGATCTGAATAGTCTTTAGTTGTGGGGGAAATCAGCCAGATTAATTGAGCTGTTAAATCTTGGCTCCACATCTATACCTTATTCCTGCACCATTGATTAGTATATGAAGAACTGTTGAGTATATCCCCCTTCCATTTTGATTTTTAGTAAGATAACCAATAAAGATTTTTTGTTTTCATTTTAGCGTCCCCAGTTTGCTGTAAAAACTCATTCTATAATACCATTTCATATACAGGACACAACAACAACTTAATTTAAAGTGCATTTACTTCTTCAGATAAAGTGCAGCTATCTATACTCTTGGATTTTGTTTATCTCATTCTTTAATACTACATTTCCACTGCACCAGTCCACAGAGAGCAACAGCCTGAGGGTGAACACTGTGACACAACACTTCACCAGTGGCGGCAATTTAGTACTTACGTAAGTGATACTGTCCTAGTAACGTTCTGGGGGGTGGGTGTCTTAGCCATAATCCCTTACTCTGCAGCAGTGCCTCCAATGGTGGTTGTAGCAGTTCACTCTGATGTCTAGCATCTCTAGCCGTCACTTAAGGAAGTTTGAGTAATTCTCTCTGGAGAATCTCTAACAGGAGCAGGAGCTCAGTAATGTGCTTTATCTCCTCTTTGTCTCTGGACAGGAACTCCCTCTCTTGGCAGGAAGCAGGACCAGCCCACGCCTACCAAGAGGAGAGGAACAGGCTGGTTAGCCCTGTTCCTTCTTAACCCTTTGCCATACATATACTGCCGGAACATACGGCCAGATAACAATAAAACAATGCAAAACACATAACATTGCAAACTACATACAAATTGTAGTAACTTCAGGTATGGGATACTACAGATACAGTATGTTAACAAAGCCTAAATACATTTTATGGGGTCCGTGTTATCAACAGCAACCTAATATTTTGATTTCTTTATAATGGATCTGAAAGTAGAGAGCCTCAAGTATAGCAGATAGAAAAGCTTTCATTATCTATGCTTTTTGTATGTTACAAGGCTTATATGATTTACTATATTTCAGATATAAGTGCAGGATATGCCTATAGCAAATCAATAAAACTCTATGGAGCATTACTGTTCACAAGATGCGGGACATATAAGTAGATATGGCCTTGTGGTTCACCCAGCGGTCGTTTTGCGGCAAACTTTTCGCTGAGCATGCAAACATATGGCGATGTCCCTGGTGCCATTTTTATTTGCATTGCGCAGAACTTTGACCAATGACACATCAATCAGGTGGGACAGGACAGCCAATTGAGCCAATTGAGATCTGGCAGCCATTTTACATTCTGTGTTTTGCCAGTGTAGGGAGAGATTGCTTCGTGGAGCAGGGACAGGCTGTTAGGGACACCAAACGCTAGCTGATAGGGCCACAAAAGTCCTGATGGGGTGTGATATATATAATATACTTTCTAACAGAATGTGTTACAGGAACATATAGGTGAAACTTGGGAGTCGGGCTCTCTCTTGTCTTCCTGGACCCCCTTGGATCACCAGCACTTCAGGAGCAAGCTAAGTTATATGTGTGCTTATGTGGGTATGTATATAAGTATAATATCCCAGTAGACTTTATATGTGTACATATAGATATTTGTAGTCTGCAATTGAATTACCAGGAGATTATACATATGCTGTTTATGCATGAGTTTCTATATGTACATATACTAATGGTCAGGTACTGGATGTAAGTTGGTTAGAAGAGTAGATCCAGTCGACTGTACATTGGTGTACTCTGGATATACTGTATATACATACACATTATTAGCCACATTTTCTTAGCATCCAGGGTGGGCAGGAACTGAGGTGGCTGTGTGTGGTGGTGTCCTCTATGTATTGTGTTATCTGTATCTTTATGTATAATGTACATTGCTTTGTCATCTCTATGTTATCAGTAAACTACTTTTATATATAAGTATCTGTGGGGTTGGGGTAGTGACCACTGAATTCCACCTGCACCCCTGTCCTTGCCTACTTGCTTCGGAAGTCCTAGCAACAAGGGACAACTGGTTGACAAACCCTTAGCTAGGATAGTGCAGGGAAGACAAACAACACAAGTAACAGTAAAGTCAAACAAGCCGCGTCAATAACCAAGAGAGCAGAAAGGTACCGGAGGAGCAGTTAGAGAATCGTCAGGACAAGCCGAAGTCAAAACCAGGAGAGAAGGCCAAGACCAAAGGATGAGACAGACAGGAAATCAGACGCCAAACAGGAACACAAACCAGGTGAGTAACTCACAGGAAGGACCTCAATAACAGGCAATCTGTGGCCAGCAGATTGCCTGTTTAAATAGGGCGCTAGTGGAGTCATGTAACGTGGCAAGCGTCACATGACTCCTGAGTTTCAATGCAGCCCATACAGCCGAGCGCCGAGTGATCAGCTCAGCACTCCCACGGAAAAGGGCAACGCCGGGTGCGCTGATGACGCGAGTGCGCCTCGGCCGTCCCCGCCTCCTGGAACCACCACAGAGCGCATCGTGACAGGTTGTATGTTACTCCTGGGGTATATGAAGGACTGGAAGAGGTGTAATAATACACAGAATAATCGGGTTATATGGGAAACAAGGGCAACAGTCTAGGAATAGAATAGAAGGGACGGAAAACAGAGATAGACATAAATCTCCAATTTGCAATAAGCAAAATTCCCTTCATCAGAAAGTATATTATAGTGCATTTGTATTGTGCAGCAGTTGTATGTGGTTCTGCTGCAATACCGCAGCTATGTAGAGGGACAAGTGCTATTGAAACAACTATTTGCAATGGGTGTGATATGCGTGTTGCCCCCCCCAAAAACTGATTGAGGGGTGTGATATAGCTGCTTCCGCAAAATATTGATTGACGGCTGCGATATACCTGTTGACCTAAATAAACAGGGTGGTGCGATATAACTGTTAAAGGAAAAGACCATATGCAGCAACAGAGTCGGCAGGTAAGAACATCAGAAACACACTTTCCTGCCGCAGCCACCATGACTGAAACCTGTGCAAAAAGTACAGGTGCCCACACACCAAATAGGACACCGTAAAAACACCACACACAGGTATCCAGCACACCTGATTCTGCCTGGGCCCGAAACAGCAAGGCGCACTGCAGCCCAAGGCAGCACTGCATACAGACTTATGGTTCACCCCTCTGGGAAACCAGCCCCCTTCCGGAGGTGCAACACACACAGGGTAACGTCTTGCACACATGTAGGGACAAACACCAACAAAATCCCAGACATGTAACAACAAACAAGACGTACAACAAACCCTGAACATAAATGCACACCAAACATACAAGTGAGGTTGGGTACATAGAGGATACAAGGGAGACAGAGAAATTACATCGCAGATGACATCGATGTCCTACAAGGTGGCCCTCAAGGTGGCCCTCAACACCCTGGACTGGAGCAGAGCTCCAGCACCAACGACAGCTGAAGTACAACTGACTCCAGCCAGGAAGCCAAAGGAGATTAAAGCCAAGTGACTACACCCAGTCAGGGAGTTAACCCTTACAACACCAGACAAAGGGAGGCTACAACTTAAAGGGAAAGTGCACACACAAGCATAAAAAACAACCCGTTGCCGCAGGACACAGCATGCGTGGCAACCATGTCACGGCGTACACAACAAAGGCCGTGACACTGCCCCTACATGCTATAACCGCAACACGTTGCCTAGGGCAACTGCAAACATGGTAAAAGTGTCACGGCGCACACAGCAAAGGCCATGACACCGGGAGGGGCCGGCTACAGGTTAAAAGGCTTGTGCCAGCAGGCGGGCGTGTCTTTCTCTGAAAGGGAGTCACATTGTGCAATATGTTTGGAGGGACCTGCAACCGGCTGACATCACTGCCTCTGATGTAAATACAGCTAAGAACTCATCACTACTAGGGATGAGCGAACTCGAACTGTATAGTTCGGGTTCGTACCGAATTTTGGGGTGTCCGTGACACGGACCCGAACCCGGACATTTTCGTAAAAGTCCGGGTTCGGGTTCGATGTTCGTCGCTTTCTTCGCGCTTTTGTGACGCTTTCTTGGCGCTTTTTGAAAGGCTGCAAAGCAGCCAATCAACAAGCGTCATACTACTTGCCCCAAGAGGCCATCACAGCCATGCCTACTATTGGCATGGCTGTGATTGGCCAGAGCACCATGTGACCCAGCCTCTATTTAAGCTGGAGTCACATAGCGCCGCCCGTCACTCTGCTCTGATTAGCGTAGGGAGAGGTTGCGGCTGCGACAGTAGGGCGAGATTAGGCAGATTAACTCCTCCAAAGGACTTGATTAACTGATCGATCTGCAGCTGTGGATCATTGAGCTGCTGATCCTCAATTGCTCACTGTTTTTAGGCTGCCCAGACCGTTTGTCAGTCACATTTTTCTGGGGTGATCGGCGGCCATTTTGTGTCTTGTGGTGCGCCAGCACAAGCTGCGACCAAGTGCATTTAACCCTCAATGGTGTGGTTGTTTTTTGGCTAAAGCCTACATCAGGGTGAAGCTGTCACACCAAGTGCATTTAACCAGCAATAGTCTGTTCATTTTTTGGCCATATACAAAATCAGGGGCAAGCTGCGCCTGTCACCAAGTGCATTTAACCCTCAATGGTGTGGTTGTTTTTTGGCTAAAGCCTACATCAGGGTGAAGCTGTCACACCAAGTGCATTTAACCAGCAATAGTCTGTTCATTTTTTGGCCATATACTAAATCAGGGGCAAGCTGCGCCTGTCACCAAGTGCATTTAACCCTCAATGGTGTGGTTGTTTTTTGGCTAAAGCCTACATCAGGGTGAAGCTGTCACACCAAGTGCATTTAACCAGCAATAGTCTGTTTATTTTTTGGCCATATCCCAGTCTAATTCTGTCACTAAATCCATACCGGTCACCCAGCGCCTAAATACTAGGCCTCAAATTTATATCCCGCTAAATCTGTCCTTAGTGCTGTAGCTGGGCGAGTTATTTAGTGTCCGTTCAAGCACATTTCTTGTTCTGGGTTGAAATACAATTCCCAATTTAGCAATTTCATAATTTAGTGGTTTCTGCTATATCAGAGCTATTTGAAATCTATCCCTAAAAGGGTATATAATATTCAAGGTGCACATTGGGTCATTCAGAATAACTTCACACACACCCGCTACTGTGTATTTCCAAGTCTAATTCTGGCACTAAACCCATACCTGTCACCCAGCGCCTAAATACTAGGCCTCAAATTTATATCCAGCTAAATCTGTCCCTAGTGCTGTAGCTGGGCGAGTTATTTAGTGTCCGTTCAAGCACATTTCTTGTTCTGGGTTGAAATACAATTCCCAATTTAGCAATTTCATAATTTAGTGGTTTCTGCTATATCAGAGCTATTTGAAATCTATCCCTAAAAGGGTATATAATATTCAAGGTGCACATTGGGTCATTCAGAATAACTTCACACACACCCGCTACTGTGTATTTCCAAGTCTAATTCTGGCACTAAACCCATACCTGTCACCCAGCGCCTAAATACTAGGCCTCAAATTTATATCCCGCTAAATCTGTCCTTAGTGCTGTAGCTGGGCGAGTTATTTAGTGTCCGTTCAAGCACATTTCTTGTTCTGGGTTGAAATACAATTCCCAATTTAGCAATTTCATAATTTAGTGGTTTCTGCTATATCAGAGCTATTTGAAATCTATCCCTAAAAGGGTATATAATATTCAAGGTGCACATTGGGTCATTCAGAATAACTTCACACACACCCGCTACTGTGTATTTCCAAGTCTAATTCTGGCACTAAACCCATACCTGTCACCCAGCGCCTAAATACTAGGCCTCAAATTTATATCCCGCTAAATCTGTCCCTAGTTCTGTAGCTGGGCGAGTTATTTAGTGTCCGTTCAAGCACATTTCTTGTTCTGGGTTGAAATACAATTCCCAATTTAGCAATTTCATAATTTAGTGGTTTCTGCTATATCAGAGCTATTTGAAATCTATCCCTAAAAGGGTATATAATATTCAAGGTGCACATAGGGTCATTCAGAATAACTTCACACACCCGCTACTGTGCATTTCCAAATCTAATTCTGTCACTAAACCCATACCTGTCACCCAGCGCCTAAATACTAGGCCTCAAATTTATATCCCGCTAAATCTCTCGTTACCGCTGTCCTGTTGTGGCTGGGAAAGTTATTTAGTGTCCGTCAAAGCACATTTTTTGTTCTGGGTTGAAATACAATTCCCAATTTAGCAATTTCATAATTTAGTCGTTTCTGCTATATCAGAGCTATTTGAAATCTATCCCTAAAAGGGTAGATCATATTGAAGGTGCACATAGGGTCATTCAGAATAACTTCACACACACGCTTCTGTGCATTTCCAAGTCTAATTCTGTCACTAAATCCATACCGGTCACCCAGCGCCTAAATACTAGGCCTCAAATTTATATCCCGCTGAATTTGAATACAATACATTGGGCCAAATAATATATTTGTTGTTGTGGTGAACCATAACAATGAGAAAAACATCTAGTAAGGGACGCGGACGTGGACATGGTCGTGGTGGTGTTAGTGGACCCTCTGGTGCTGGGAGAGGACGTGGCCGTTCTGCCACATCCACACGTCCTAGTGTACCAACTACCTCAGGTCCCAGTAGCCGCCAGAATTTACAGCGATATATGGTGGGGCCCAATGCCGTTCTAAGGATGGTAAGGCCTGAGCAGGTACAGGCATTAGTCAATTGGGTGGCCGACAGTGGATCCAGCACGTTCACATTATCTCCCACCCAGTCTTCTGCAGAAAGCGCACAGATGGCGCCTGAAAACCAACCCCATCAGTCTGTCACATCACCCCCATGCATACCAGGGAAACTGTCTCAGCCTCAAGTTATGCAGCAGTCTCTTATGCTGTTTGAAGACTCCGCTGGCAGGGTTTCCCAAGGGCATCCACCTAGCCCTTCCCCAGCGGTGAAAGACATAGAATGCACTGACGCACAACCACTTATGTTTCCTGATGATGAGGACATGGGAATACCACCTCAGCATGTCTCTGATGATGACGAAACACAGGTGCCAACTGCTGCGTCTTTCTGCAGTGTGCAGACTGAACAGGAGGTCAGGGATCAAGACTGGGTGGAAGACGATGCAGGGGACGATGAGGTCCTAGACCCCACATGGAATGAAGGTCGTGCCACTGACTTTCACAGTTCGGAGGAAGAGGCAGTGGTGAGACCGAGCCAACAGCGTAGCAAAAGAGGGAGCAGTGGGCAAAAGCAGAACACCCGCCGCCAAGAGACTCCGCCTGCTACTGACCGCCGCCATCTGGGACCGAGCACCCCAAAGGCAGCTTCAAGGAGTTCCCTGGCATGGCACTTCTTCAAACAATGTGCTGACGACAAGACCCGAGTGGTTTGCACGCTGTGCCATCAGAGCCTGAAGCGAGGCATTAACGTTCTGAACCTGAGCACAACCTGCATGACCAGGCACCTGCATGCAAAGCATGAACTGCAGTGGAGTAAACACCTTAAAACCAAGGAAGTCACTCAGGCTCCCCCTGCTACCTCTTCTGCTGCTGCCGCCTCGGCCTATTCTGCTGCTGCCGCCTCGGCCTCTTCCTCCGCCTCTGGAGGAACGTTGGCACCTGCCGCCCAGCAAACAGGGGATGTACCACCAACACCACCACCACCACCTCCGTCACCAAGCGTCTCAACCATGTCACACGCCAGCGTTCAGCTCTCCATCTCACAAACATTTGATAGAAAGCGTAAATTCCCACCTAGCCACCCTCGATCCCTGGCCCTGAATGCCAGCATTTCTAAACTACTGGCCTATGAAATGCTGTCATTTAGGCTGGTGGACACAGACAGCTTCAAACAGCTCATGTCGCTTGCTGTCCCACAGTATGTTGTTCCCAGCCGGCACTACTTCTCCAAGAGAGCCGTGCCTTCCCTGCACAACCAAGTATCCGATAAAATCAAGTGTGCACTGCGCAACGCCATCTGTGGCAAGGTCCACCTAACCACAGATACGTGGACCAGTAAGCACGGCCAGGGACGCTATATCTCCCTAACTGCACACTGGGTAAATGTAGTGGCAGCTGGGCCCCAGGCGGAGAGCTGTTTGGCGCACGTCCTTCCGCCGCCAAGGATCGCAGGGCAACATTCTTTGCCTCCTGTTGCCACCTCCTCCTTCTCGGCTTCCTCCTCCTCTTCTTCCACCTGCTCATCCAGTCAGCCACACACCTTCACCACCAACTTCAGCACAGCCCGGGGTAAACGTCAGCAGGCCATTCTGAAACTCATATGTTTGGGGGACAGGCCCCACACCGCACAGGAGTTGTGGCGGGGTATAGAACAACAGACCGACGAGTGGTTGCTGCCGGTGAGCCTCAAGCCCGGCCTGGTGGTGTGTGATAATGGGCGAAATCTCGTTGCAGCTCTGGGACTAGCCAATTTGACGCACATCCCTTGCTTGGCGCATGTGCTGAATTTGGTGGTGCAGAAGTTCATTCACAACTACCCCGACATGTCAGAGCTGCTGCATAAAGTGCGGGCCGTCTGTTCGCGCTTCCGGCGTTCACATCCTGCTGCTGCTCGCCTGTCTGCGCTACAGCGTAACTTCGGCCTTCCCGCTCACCGCCTCATATGCGACGTGCCCACCAGGTGGAACTCCACCTTGCACATGCTGGACAGACTGTGCGAGCAGCAGCAGGCCATAGTGGAGTTTCAGCTGCAGCACGCACGGGTCAGTCGCACTACAGAACAGCACCACTTCACCACCAATGACTGGGCCTCCATGCGAGACCTGTGTGCCCTGTTGCGCTGTTTCGAGTACTCCACCAACATGGCCAGTGGCGATGACACCGTTATCAGCGTTACAATACCACTTCTATGTCTCCTTGAGAAAACACTTAGGGCGATGATGGAAGAGGAGGTGGCCCAGGAGGAGGAGGAGGAGGAGGAGGAAGAGGGGTCATTTTTAGCACTTTCAGGCCAGTCTCTTCGAAGTGACTCAGAGGGAGGTTTTTGGCAACAGCAGAGGCCAGGTACAAATGTGGCCAGCCAGGGCCCACTACTGGAGGACGAGGAGGACGAGGATGAGGAGGAGGTGGAGGAGGATGAGGATGAAGCATGGTCACAGCGGGGTGGCACCCAACGCAGCTCGGGTCCATCACTGGTGCGTGGCTGGGGGGAAAGGCAGGACGATGACGATACGCCTCCCACAGAGGACAGCTTGTCCTTACCCCTGGGCAGCCTGGCACACATGAGCGACTACATGCTGCAGTGCCTGCGCAACGACAGCAGAGTTGCCCACATTTTAACCTGTGCGGACTACTGGGTTGCCACCCTGCTGGATCCACGCTACAAAGACAATGTGCCCACCTTACTTCCTGCACTGGAGCGTGATAGGAAGATGCGCGAGTACAAGCGCACGTTGGTAGACGCGCTACTGAGAGCATTCCCAAATGTCACAGGGGAACAAGTGGAAGCCCAAGGCCAAGGCAGAGGAGGAGCAAGAGGTCGCCAAGGCAGCTGTGTCACGGCCAGCTCCTCTGAGGGCAGGGTTAGCATGGCAGAGATGTGGAAAACTTTTGTCAACACGCCACAGCTAACTGCACCACCACCTGATACGCAACGTGTTAGCAGGAGGCAACATTTCACTAACATGGTGGAACAGTACGTGTGCACACCCCTCCACGTACTGACTGATGGTTCGGCCCCATTCAACTTCTGGGTCTCTAAATTGTCCACGTGGCCAGAGCTAGCCTTTTATGCCTTGGAGGTGCTGGCCTGCCCGGCAGCCAGCGTTTTGTCTGAACGTGTATTCAGCACGGCAGGGGGCGTCATTACAGACAAACGCAGCCGCCTGTCTACAGCCAATGTGGACAAGCTGACGTTCATAAAAATGAACCAGGCATGGATCCCACAGGACCTGTCCGTCCCTTGTCCAGATTAGACATTAACTACCTCCCCATAACCATATATTATTGGACTCCAGGGCACTTCCTCATTCAATCCTATTTTTATTTTCATTTTACCATTATATTGCGAGGCTACCCAAAGTTGAATGAACCTCTCCTCTGCCTGTGTGCTAGGCCTAAATATATGCCAATGGACTGTTGCAGTGGTGGCTGACGTGAAGCCTCATTCTCTGCTATGACATGCAGACTGATTCTCTGCTGACATGAAGACAGATTCTCTGTTACGGGACCTCCCTCCTCTGCCTGGGTGCTGGGCCTAAATATATGCCAATGGACTGTTGCAGTGGTGGCTGACATGAAGCCTGATTCTCTGCTATGACATGCAGACTAATTCTCTGCTGACATGAAGCCAGATTGTCTGTTACGGGACCTCTCTCCTCTGCCTGGGTGCTGGGCCTAAATTTATGACAATGGACTGTTGCAGTGGTGGCTGACGTGAAGCCTGATTCTCTGCTATGACATGCAGACTGATTCTCTGCTGACATGAAGCCAGATTGTCTGTTACGGGACCTCTCTGCTCTGCCTGTGTGCTAGGCCTAAATATATGCCAATGGACTGTTGCAGTGGTGGCTGACGTGAAGCCTGATTCTCTGCTATGACATGCAGACTGATTCTCTGCTGACATGAAGCCAGATTGTCTGTTACGGGACCTCTCTGCTCTGCCTGTGTGCTAGGCCTAAATATATGCCAATGGACTGTTGCAGTGGTGGGTGACGTGAAGCCTCATTCTCTGCTATGACATGCAGACTGATTCTCTGCTGACATGAAGACAGATTCTCTGTTACGGGACCTCCCTCCTCTGCCTGGGTGCTGGGCCTAAATATATGCCAATGGACTGTTGCAGTGGTGGCTGACATGAAGCCTGATTCTCTGCTATGACATGCAGACTAATTCTCTGCTGACATGAAGCCAGATTGTCTGTTACGGGACCTCTCTCCTCTGCCTGGGTGCTGGGCCTAAATTTATGACAATGGACTGTTGCAGTGGTGGCTGACGTGAAGCCTGATTCTCTGCTATGACATGCAGACTGATTCTCTGCTGACATGAAGCCAGATTGTCTGTTACGGGACCTCTCTGCTCTGCCTGTGTGCTAGGCCTAAATATATGCCAATGGACTGTTGCAGTGGTGGCTGACGTGAAGCCTCATTCTCTGCTATGACATGCAGACTGATTCTCTGCTGACATGAAGCCAGATTGTCTGTTACGGGACCTCTCTGCTCTGCCTGTGTGCTAGGCCTAAATATATGCCAATGGACTGTTGCAGTGGTGGGTGACGTGAAGCCTCATTCTCTGCTATGACATGCAGACTGATTCTCTGCTGACATGAAGCCAGATTCTCTGTTACGGGACCTCTCTGCTCTGCCTGTGTGCTAGGCCTAAATATATGCCAATGGACTGTTGCAGTGGTGGCTGACGTGAAGCCTCATTCTCTGCTATGACATGCAGACTAATTCTCTGCTGACATGAAGACAGATTCTCTGTTACGGGACCTCTCTCCTCTGCCTGGGTGCCGGGGCCTAAATATCTGAGAATGGACTGTTCCAGTGGTGGGTGACGGGAAGCCAGATTCTCTGCTATGGAACCTCTCTCCAATTGATTTTGGTTAATTTTTATTTATTTAATTTTTATTTTAATTCATTTCCCTATCCACATTTGTTTGCAGGGGATTTACCTACATGTTGCTGCCTTTTGCAGCCCTCTAGCTCTTTCCTGGGCTGTTTTACCGCCTTTTTAGTGCCGAAAAGTTCGGGTCCCCATTGACTTCAATGGGGTTCGGGTTCGGGACGAAGTTCGGATCGGGTTCGGATCCCGAACCCGAACATTTCCGGGATGTTCGGCCGAACTTCTCGAACCCGAACATCCAGGTGTTCGCTCAACTCTAATCACTACCCAAAGGACTCATATCTCCAAAAGAATAAGGAAGCACTCCAAATCAGGGTGAAAGGTGATGACCCTTTTATTCCCAGGCTACCCAAAGGACTCATATATCTGGTAAACTTACTTATTGTTCTGCTTAACCCTGTTGTACCTATATCACATGTATCTGTAACCTCAGACCACTGTATATATTCTGTGTGTATAGTGTTATATCTAGTGTGCCCTTAAGGCGATTAAATATCTAATTTAATCTTGTGCTATTGTGTATCTCGATCACGAATCCCCACGTCCGTATTTCGGCCTAGTCATAAGCTACCGTGGGTTGGTTTCTCACCCTATATAATCCCGTTAGCGGACAGGGCTTATATCAAACGAGAAGCTGGTGGCAGATACCCAGGCTGAGACAGCGCTGTTTTCACTGCGGCAGTGAAAAGGCTCAGCTGTGTAAACTGTACCAAGCTGACCTTACCTGCTCCTCTGGAGGGCATAACGTCACTCATTGGTAACAAGTGACCATACTGCGTCTGGTGAGCTCGACGTAGGTGACGTCAAGCGGGCACGAGGCATGGTATTCGTCACAGAGTGGTGCGATACACCTGCTTCCACAAAATACTGATTAAGGGGTTTGATATACCTGCTTCCACCAAATACTGATTAAGGGGTTTGATATACCTGCTTCCACCAAATATTGATTAAGGCCTGCGATATACCTGCTTCCACAAAATACTGATTAAGGGGTTTGATATACCTGTTTCCACCAAATATTGAGCGTAAAAAGTTAATGAAGCCGGATAACCCTTTTGCCCAACGGCTGACACCTGGCTTGTCGGAACTGCTAGCCCGGCAACTACTGCGATATAAACTGGTGGACTCGGAAGCCTTTAGAAAAATTGTGGCCATTGGAACACCACAATGGAAGGTCCCCGGAAGGAAATATTTCTCCCAGAAGGGCATCCCAGAGCTATATGGCCAGGTTCAGCGGCAAGTGAATCAGGGGCATTGCCAGGTCAAAACATTCGGGGCTTGAGCCCCGGATGTTTTGTCCAGGGCACCGAATGTTATAGCAGTCGCAGGGCACAGTGTGATACATTTATAGTTCACAGAGAGGAGACAAGCAGTGCTCCTCCCTCTCTCTTCTGTAATACCTACGCTGATTGGTGGAGGAGCAGTCAGTAGGCTTCTCTCATTGCTGCAGCTCCACTAATCAGAGCCTCCTCCTGAACACTGATAGAGAGCGCGCTGGAAGCGCTGGCCGACTGTCACACACACAGGGGGTAGGGAAGTGACCACTGAGCTCAACCAGCACCCCTGTCCCTGCCTACCTGCCTCGCAAGTCCTAGTGACAATGGACAACTGGTTGACAAACCCTCAACCAGGATAAGTGCAGAGAAGACAGAGAAAACAAACAATAGAGCAGTCAAACGAGCCGAGTCAAAACCTGGAGAGCAGCAAGGTACCAGAGGAGCAAGCAGAGGATTGTCAGGAGGAAGCCAAAGTCATAACCAGGAGGGAATGCCAAGACAAAGGGATGAGACAGACGGAAGTATAACATGGGCAGGAGAACAGCAAACCAGGTAAGTAATCGCAGGAAGGACCTCAACAACAGCCAATCTGTAGCCAACAGGGCGCTGGTAGAGTCATGTGACATGGCCAGTGTCACATGACTCTTGAGTTCTAATACAGCCGAGTGCCGAGAAAGCAGCTCGGCGCTCAGCCCCATTGCGGTTACCATGAGAACTGATGATACGGCCGTCCCCTTCTCCACACAGAGCGCACCGTGACACCGGCTCTGTCACATCATGAGAAAAGCCAGACACAGCCAGCCACAGTGTAAGTTCTACAGCTGTGTTCTTGGGAATGTGGTGGTTGGGATATGTGGGGAGGGGGTGGATAAGGGCACCAGCAACAGGACGGCTATTGCACATTCCAGGGGAAGTTTGTGGACACAATGCAGACTATACTCACTTTATCTTAGAAAGGTGGGGAGAGTGATTCCTACAGGCAAATGTCATTCACTCTACTTTCCCTTCATACTAGACTGAAATTATCTTGGAATTACAGTATCTGGGACCAAAAAGCAGACTTGCATTATATTTCTACTAAGTCTAATAAATACATACACTAATGTAAAGCTGATTTGTGGTCCCTGATAATTCCAAGATCAGTCTAATAGGTTATGGAAGGGGCCTGGAGTAAATTACTCTGCCTGTGGCACCCTTCAACTACAAGCATACCCCCTAATAAACATCCCCCAGAAAGCCTCTAGATGAAACACCCCATCTAAGACCCCAAATGACAGCCAACAGATCCTAGCCATTAACCCCTTAAAAACTATATGACAGAACTGTACATCATAAGCATTAAGGGGTTGTATGTGAACACATTTGTCTGGTTAAACAGAGGGAGGGGGCTCCCTTTGTCACGCCATCAGTGCCCTGTGATTTGACTGTGGGCACATATCACTCAAGCATTAATTAGCCATTTTATAAAATAAATGTCTTATTCATAATGCATGGTGAATGCCGGAAAGGGTCATATCCCATCTGTCCCCACCAAAAACACAGAAAAAGTGATCAAAAAGTTGCAGGTACCCCAGAATGAAAACAGTTAATAATAAAAATAATAAGCCTGATACAGCTCCAGCAACAGAAAAAATAAAAACATTTTGAATCTCAGAATATAATAATATAAAAACAGATTTTAAAAAGAAGAAGCATGTACAAAGGTTGGAAGTGTGATATTGTCATCAGTCCCTGGATTTATTTGTTATCCACTAAAAACCCATGCACTCTCGGCTAGTATGTAGGTGTATGAGGGAGTTGAAAGAGACAGCTATCCTAACGCTGGATTCACATCGCCTTTCATTTTCCGTTCTTCTGATCCATTCTGAAGAACAGAAGAAAAAAAGATCCTGTAAAAAAAAAAAAAAAAAAAAACCTGTGCATCCATTATGAACATTGTGCATCTGTTTTAGCCATTTCCATCAGAGATCGTTTTTTTTTGAAGGTGGAAAAAAAATCCTGCATGCAGTACTTTTTTTCTGTCTAAAAAACAGATCTCAGGCGGAAATGTATAAAAAGTATAATCCGTTTCTAGTGCTAAGGAGTTAGTATGTGGGGGGGAGGGGACAGGGCAGATATTTCAAGAATATGGCACATATGCATTGGGGCTTGAGCCCCAGATCTTTTGAGACCCTAGCAACGCCCCTGAAGTGAATATATCTCTGGCACACAGTGTCAGTGCCAAGATACATCTGACCACAGACACGTGGTCTAGAAAACACGGGCAGGGAAGGTACATAACTTTTACTGCCCACTGGGTGAACCTTCTGACGGCTGTCAAGCATGTAACCCATGGCTCCTGTGTGGATTTGGTGTTACCGCCATGGATTGCATGCAGGCCTGCCTCTTCTTCTTCTTCTCCATCCTCTGTCTCCTCCTCGGCTGACTCCTCCTTTTCCACTGCTACTGCCTCTTTAGCTGCACCCCACAAGCTTCTCAGAACTTATTTGACATACCAGGTGAGACGTTGCCATGCTGTGCTGCGTCTGTTGTGCCTGGAAGTCAAGAGCCACACCGGTCCTGCACTGCTTTAAGCTCTGCGGTCACAGGCCGATCAGTAGCTAACCCCGCTCAAGTTGACAGTTGGTAAAGTGGTGTGCGACAATGGTGCCAATCTGCTGAGCGCGCTTAAACAGGGCAAAATTACACACATGCAGTGCATGGCACACGTCCTGAACTTAGTCGTGCAGCGATTCGTTGCCAAATACCCCGGGGTCTAGGACGTCTTGCGGCAGGCCAGGAAAATCTCTGGCCATTTTAGAAGGTCTTACACAGCCATGGCTCGCCTTGCTGAAGTTCAGCGGCGACTAGTGATGAGCGGCAGGGGCAATATTTGAATTTGCTATATTTTGCGAATATTCGTCATATGTTCGAGAATTAAAGATGATTTTCTTGATTGCGAAATCGGCAATGCAGTATGCGCGTAATGCGCATGCGTGATACAGGCGTGAGCTAGTTTTGCTAGTTGTCATACTGCCAGAATTTTCCTGAGACTAGAGAAGATGGTTGACAGCAACTTTCGCGAATGTGAGGAAGAACTAATCACTGCAAGTAATTTTACATTACAACATTGTTTGAACAATAGCTTTATATGCAGATAGATTGTTCCAATATATTCGCGATTGCGCAAATCGGCATTAATGACGAGCAATCGCAATACATGCAACTTCAAATTTTGTTATGTCTAAGTAGATATTACTGATTGGTGCACTAAGTATTGTTGTGACATCACACCACTATGTCTGTAGCATGTACAGTGGATATAAATAGTCTACACACCCCTGTTAAAATGTCAGGTTTCTGTGATGTAAAAAAATGAGACAAAGATAAATCATTTCAGAACTTTTTCGACCTTTAATGTGACCTATAGGCTGAATGCACACGGCCGTGTTTCACGGCCGAGAGCGGTCCGTGATATGCCGGGCTGGATTCCTGTTCAGAGCAGGAGTGCACGGCGTCATTGGTTGCTATAAAGCCGTGCGCTTCATGCCGCCGCTGCACTACAGTAATACACTATACGAGTGTATTACTGTACAGCAGCGGCGACATGAAGTGCACGGCGTCATAGCAACCAATGACACCGTGCACTCCTGCTCTGAACAGAAATCCAGACTGGCATACCACGGACCACTCTCGGCCGCGGAACACGGCCGTGTGCATTCGGCAATAAACTGTACCACTCAATTGAAAAACAAACTGAAATCTTTCAGGTGGAGGGAAGAAAACATGGGTACATAAGTGTGCACACCCTCTTATAACTTGGGATGTAGCTGTGTTCAGAATTAAGCAATCACATGCAAAATCATGTTAAATAGGAGTCAGCATACACCTGCCATCATTTCAAGTGGGATCTCATTGTTAAAAGGTATCAGGCAGGAGAAGGGTACAAAAGAATTTCCAAGGCATTAGATACCATGGAACACAGTGAAAACAGTCATCATCAAGTGGAGAAAATATGGCACAACAGTGACATTACCAAGAGCTGAACGTCCCTCCAAAATTGAGGAAAAGACGAGAAGAAAACTGGTCATTAAAGGAGCTGCAGGAATATCTGGCAAGTACTGGCTGTGTGGTACATGTGACAACAATCTCCCGTATTCTTTATATGTCTGGACTATAGGGTAGAGTGGCAAGACGAAAGCCTTTTCTTACGAAGAAAAACATCCAAGCCAGGCTACATTTTGCAAAAACACATCTGAGGTCTCCCAAAAGCATGTGGGAAAAGGTGTTATGGTCTGATGAAACCAAGGTTGAACTTTTTGGCCATAATTTCAAAAGATATGTTTGGTGCAAAAACAACACTGCACATCAACAAAAGAACACCATACCCACAGTGAAGCATGGTGGTGGCAGCATCATGCTTTGGGGCTGTTTTTATTCAGCTGGAACTGGGGCCTTAGGGAATTATGAACAGTTCCAAATACCAGTCAATATTGGCACAAAACCTTCAGGCATCTGCTAGAAAGCTGAACTTCATCTTTCAGCATGACAATGACCCAAAGCATACATCCAAATCAACAAAGGAATGGCTTCACCAGAAGAAGATTACAGTTTTGGAATGGCCCAGCCAGAGTCCAGACCCGAATCCGATTGAAAATCTGTGGAGTGAACTGAAGAGGGCTGTGCACAGGAGATGCCCTTGCAATCTGTCAGATTTGGAATGTTTTTGCAAAGAAGAGTGGGCATATCTTAACAAGTAAAAATGTGCCATGCTGATAGACTCATATCCAAAAAGACTGAGTGCTGTAATAAAAGCAAAAGGTGCTTTAACAAAGTATTAGTTTAAGGGTGTGAACACTTATGCAACCATATTATTTTATTTTTATATTTTTTCTTGCCTCTACCTAAAAGATTTCAGATTTTCAATTGAGTTGTACAGTTTATAGGTCACATTAAAGGTGGAAAAAGTTCTGAAATGATTTGTCTCATTTTTTTACATCACAGAAACCTGACATTTTAACAGGGGTGTGTAGACTTTTTATATCCACTGTATGTATTGTAGGGATTTGCTCTGGTAGGCAGGGTAAGCGGTCACAGTACCGCAAGACCACGGTAGTAAAGCAAAAAGTTTAGTGTTTATTCACACCAAAGGAAAAAAGTAACACAAACTTTGCAGAGTCCTGGTGTTAATTCACACCACACAAAGTCCACAGAACAAAGATGTCACCTGGCAGGCTGATTTGTCCACGGCAGGCTTTAAGGCGCCTTAATCCTGGCAGTTTCACTCCAGCACGGTACCAAATGTTTAGGTCCCAAAACAGAGCCTGACCAAGCTCCACTGTCAGATGGAGGATACATTCCAACCCCAGCTGAGCTGCTGGCTAGGTTTTTAAACCCCTGCTCTTTGGCTGCTCCTAATAAGAACCGGCCCGGTTCAGCCACTCTAAGTAAAGCAGTATCAGCGAGCAGTAGCTGCCGCTGACACACAAAATTACTGGTTCTTATCTCACCGAGGCCAGGAACCTCGGTGACACGTACCTTCTGTCAATGATTGACCCTTGCGCTTTCCTACATTATAGACAGCAGAGAAATATCTCTCACATGCACATTGCACATCTATTTTCCTGCAACACAGTATATACCACACACACACACACACACACACTAGGGTGGCGGGACAGTCCGGTTTTCAGGCCCCTGGTCCTCCATCAGGCACAAGGCTAGTGCTGTGCCGCGCAGGCGCACAGCGACAGGGTAGGGAAATATCACACCAGAGTTGAGGAGAAGGGGCCACCTAATGCGCTTGCGCCTTACCTCTCAGCTGGACACCAGCAGTGTAGGGAAATTTGTTAAAACACCGGCGCTTCACTGTCCTGAGCGCGTATAGCATCAGGACGTAGTGCGCGTACTATGACCTGAAGCTGCATGCTGGGGCAGCGCCGGCTGGGAAGACAGAGAGAGGAGTGGAGCGTGACTTCTGTCGTAGGAGGCCCGAAGAGGGAAAAGGTCTTGATTTCTCTCAGATTTATGGTGAGTTGGTGAAATTTTTATGTCATTTTCTCTTTTCCTTGACAAAAGATAACATTTTCAGCTTTTCTATACCATGCTGAGAAACTCATGTTCAGAAATTTGCAAATTGTGCTGCCATCTGAGCCCTGCTATATTATTTTAAGCAAGGAATTTCCGAGTCCTCTTGAGGAAGAAAAAAAAAAATCTTCTTTATTCACTTTACAAAAAAGAACTAAGTGAAGTGAAGAGGTTTCCTCCCAGCTAAGGCCACCATTAAATGTTGTTGTTGGGTTAACAGCCTCCAGCATGGATGGGGAGAGCTGCAGAATGCCAAGAGTGTGCAAAGCAGTAATCAAAGCAAAAGGTGGCTACTTTGAAGAACCTAGAATGACATATTTTCAGTTGTTTCACACTTTTTTGTTATGCATATAATTCCACATGTTTTAATTCATAGTTTTGATGCCTTCAGTGTGAATCTACAATTTTCATAGTCATGAAAATAAAGAAAACTCTTTGAATGAGAAGGTGTGTCCAAACTTTTGGTCTGTACTGTATATATTTATTTACAGGAGATACCCAGGTTATACCAGCATGGTCCATATCACTATATACAAGATGTATAACTTATACCATCTGTACGTATATAATTATATACAGGAGATACCCAGGTTATATCATCAGCGTGGTCCACTATATCACTATATACAAACCGGAATCCCAAAAAGTTGGGACACTATACAAATCGTGAATAAGAAAACTGAATGCAATGATGTGGAGGTGCCAACTTCTAATATTTTATTCAGAATAGAACATAAATCACGGAACAAAAGTTTAAATTGAGAAAATGTACAATTTTAAGGGAAAAATATGTTGAATCAGAATTTCATGGTGTCAACAAATCCCCAAAAAGTTGGGACAAGGCCATTTTCACCACTGTGTGGCATTTCCCCTTCTTCTTACAACACTCAACAGACGTCTGGGGACCGAGGAGACCAGTTTCTCAAGTTTAGAAATAGGAATGCTCTCCCATTCTTGTCTAATACAGGCCTCTAACTGTTCAATCGTCTTGGGCCTTCTTTGTTGCACCTTCCTCTTTATGATGCAGCCAAATGTTCTCTATAGGTGAAAGATCTGGACTGCAGACTGGCCATTTCAGTACCCGGATCCTTCTCCTACGCAGCCATGATGTTGTGATTGATGCAGAATGTGGTCTGGCATTATCTTGTTGAAAAATGCAGGGTCTTCCCTGAAAGAGATGACGTCTGGATGGGAGCATATGTTGTTCTAGAACCTGAATATATTTTTCTGCATTGATGGTGCCTTTCCAGACATGCAAGCTGCCCATGCCACACACACTCATGCAACCCCATACCATCAGAGATGCAGGCTTCTGAACTGAGCGTTGATAACAACTTGGGTTGTCCTTGTCCTTTTTGGTCCAGGTGACATGGCGTCCTAGATTTCCAAAAAGAACTTCAAATCGTGACTCGTCTGACCACAGAACAGTCTTCCATTTTGCCACACTCCATTTTAAATGATCCCTGGCCCAGTGAAAATGCCTGAGCTTGTGGATCTTGCTTAGAAATGGCTTCTTCTTTGCACTGTAGAGTTTCAGCTGGCAAAGGCGGATGGCACGGTGGATTGTGTTCACTGACAATGGTTTCTGGAAGTATTCCTGAGCCCATTCTGTGATTTCCTTTACAGTAGTATTCCTGTTTGTGGTGCAGTGTCGTTTAAGAGCCCGGAGATCACGGGCATCCAGTATGGTTTTACGGCCTTGACCCTAACGCACAGAGATTGTTCCAGATTCTCTGAATCTTTGGATGATGTTATGCACAGTTGATGATGATAGATGCAAAGTCTTTGCAATTTTTCGCTGGGTAACACCTTTCTGATATTGCTCCACTATCTTTCTGCGCAACATTGTGGGAATTGGTGATCCTCTACCCATCTTGGCTTCTGAGAGACACTGCCACTCTGAGAAGCTCTTTTTATACCCAATCATGTTGCCAATTGACCTAATTAGTGTTAATTGGTCTTCCAGCTCTTCGTTATGCTCAAATTTACTTTTTCCAGCCTCTTATTGCTACTTGTCCCAACTTTTTGGGGATTTGTTGACACAGTGAAAATTTGAATCAACGTATTTTTCCTTTAAAATGATACATTTACTCGGATTAAACGTTTGATCTGTCATCTACGTTCTATCACAAATAAAATATTGACATTTGCCATCTCCACATCATTGCATTCAGTTTTTATTCACAATTTGTTTAGTGTCCCAACTTTTTTGGAATCCGGTTTGTATACAAGAAGATGTTAGACCGTATATCTTCCTCTTGTATATAGTGATATACAGTATATAAGATATATATATATATATATATATATATACATACACGGGCGCCCATGCCGGGGAGGGGCGTCGGCAAGCGATGGGGAGGGGGCTCCATGGATCAGTTTCGCACCGGGGCCCCATGGATTGTGTGTACGCCACTGGGTTAGTGAAAATCCTCACAGACCCATGCCCAATTCATTTTCGCAAATGTAATATTTTCTACACTTGTTGAGGGCAATTTTGTCCACTTCAGTGTGATGATGCCAGCCGGCATGCTGAGTACCCTCTCTGACAGTAGACTGGAGGTTGGACTCGACAGCAAACAAATGACAAACTGGGCCAATTTCAGCCACTGATCTAATTTATTAGCTATTATATTCCCTAAAACTGTCCCTGTCTGACGCTAAAGTAGTTGTGTGTTTAAAGATAAGCTTTCTTTGCTGTCTCTCTGCTGATGATCACATTAATATACAAGCTCAGAAAACATATGGCTTCCCTGGTTGGAATCTTATATAGTTCCTATGACACATCTCATTATCGTCCCTCCTGATTGCCTACAGCTGACTGCAAGGTATTATGGGGAAGCCCACCAGCTAGGGCTCTACCTGTGGTCATGTGGTCTTCCTTTTCATATTTTCTGCCTTGCTGTCCTGTCTTCTGGTCTATACCGAATAGCAAAATTTTTGAATTTGCTGAAAACCCAAATTTATTTATTGAATTGATCTACACAGTGGACAGAGCTATTTAGTAATGGCTCCGGAATAACTGCTGTAAGGAAAAACAGGACTAACAGTCTGGCAACATTATTATACAAATCAGCAATCGGAAAGAGACTGGGTTTTGCAGATGCTCACCCGTCTATTGTCATGTAAGGTGCTCTAGGTCTAACTGGCTCACCCAGCCAGTAGAATATTGCGTAAAGATAGGTGTGGTAGATAGACTGGCACACTATATCTGGAGACTATATAGACTGGCTACTTGTCTCCAGATATAGTGTGCCAGTCTATCTACAAAATAATGTTCTAAGTCCCTATTTAGAGACCCTCGGGATATTATATATAATACACAAATGGTCTGTAGGACCAACAATCCCTTTAGGGGTCCCTAACTGATATCTAAAATCTTATCTTTATTAGGTTCATTTATAGACTCACACACATAAAGAAAAAAACATTAAAATTATCAGAAATCAGTGAGGTATTGTGTAACTGTTTGTATTATTGCTGGTTGTTAGCCGGTTGTCTACTGTTTGTCCCTTGATGCCTCTAGGGTGCGTAGATTGGAATTTATTACACTTTAAGCTATAGTGGTATCTAATATAATTAACTCTAGGGTGCCCCCTAGTTGGTTGATATCATCCACCTTTATTCATGGGGTTTATTGTCATCACTTTATTGCTGTATTACTGATCCTATGTTGTGAAGTCCCCTTATATAAGGCTCCACGGCATGTATAACGTTTATGTAAATGTAGCAAAACAGCTCCTATTTTCATCCCTGTACAGAGGTTTACATTTGTGTCGACAGCTCTCTGTCTATTTAAATTGCTGATTGCGCTGCGTCATTGGCAAGCTTGTTAGCTTTACTGGAGACCTAAATATTACTTGTTAAGGATCAGTTTCTCCGTCCTCGGTGACTTGCCCCTCACTATATGCCACTGTAGCTATCTATGCCGCTATTAGCATGCCCTAGGCTCCTCACTGATGCTGTCTAAAACGCTATACTAATACGCCCCTCCCCTTAAGCTTAAAGTGTAATAAATTCCAATCTACGCACCCCATCAAGGGACAAACAGTAGACAACCGGCTAACAACCAGCAATAATACAAACAGTTACACAATACCTCACTGATTTCTGATCATTTTAATGTTTTTTTCTTTATGTGTGTATGTCTATAAATGAACCTAATAATGATAAGATTTTAGATATCAGTTAGGGACCCCTAAAGGGATTGTTGGTCCTACAGACCATTTGTGTATTATACCAGTCTATCTACCACGCCTATCTTTACACAAATCAGCAATTATAATTTTATGGAATCATAGAAAATCAGATAACCATACAAAAATAAATTATACACAGGTGATCTTGCAGGAGATTTGTTTGTATTAAGTTTCCAAACACAGTAAATAGCATCACAAAGGAACCATGCATTCGGTGATGCAAATACTATCATACATTATGCAATGGGTAAATATCTGTAAAAGTCTATACGCATAGAGGAACAAAGAATGTGGAATTGAACATCAGAAAAGCAAGTAAAGGTGGGTTTGCATGGCCTGATGGAACAGCCAATTCAATTGCTCAGTGAAGGAGACCACTGCATTTACATGCAGTGATCTCCTTTACAGTATGAGGACGAGGAATCCCTATATAGATCCGACATCCCCATACAGAATCAATGTTTCCAGGCAGCAGATCGCTGTTAGACCGCACAATCTGATGCCCAGAAATGATGATTGGAGTGCCTGCACTAACAGCAGGATCACCAGATGAAGAAGTTTCACCGAGTTTCATCAGGTGATCAGCGGCACATTTTGATGGCCAGATTATCAGGAACGAGCATTCACAGCAACGGTCGTTCCCGATAATCTATCTAATTATTGGTATGTGCAAATCCACCTTAGGTCATCAAGCTGGTAGGAAGCCATAATAAATTAACCAAAAAATAATTAATGAATAGGCAGGGAAAGGAAAGGAAAGGGAGAATGGTGGTGAGGGAAATATAGGGGGAGTATGCGCAAACTATCCCATAAACACAAACGTGACACTGTAGATTGGAAGAGGAAAGAGTACATCTCATTCCACGGTTGGGGATTCGTCAGGGCATTGGTGGAACTCCCACTATTGTTTGCTTGAAGTACCAGTTCGTGCTTTGGAAACAAGTACACAGTTGTGTCTTGGTTGGGGGTAGGATCTCAATAAACGATTCCCATAAAGTAAACATTTTTTGGATGTTCATCTCTTTATGTTGGCCAGTTTACTCCAAGTCCATTCGGAATAAATTAGATTGTTTTTGCGAAAGATTCAAGCCACTTCCAAATTGTCATATAAGGGAGCTCTCCCAAAAACAATGCTCATATAGGGCAAGCTGTGCTCATATAGGGCAAGTTGAGGAAGGTATTTTCCCTATAAGTGATAGGTCTGGGAAATGCTGTGTCCATGATGAGATGCCTGTGCGGATCTAGGAATACAGATGTAGTAGAGTTAACACACATGCTTTTATGAGACGTGTTATCTAAACTAAATGCGTTAAGCAAACACCTTCAATTGCTTTTGTTTCAAGATAACGCGATGAGTTAAGCAATTTGAGTTAAGAGTTTGTGTGTTAACCCTGCTACATCTGTATTTTAGAATGAGTCAGAGAAAGTTATAGTATCTTGAGATTTTCTTAGGGGAGTCCTTTGTAGTAAAAGATAAGTTATGGTTAGATCTTGGGTGGAGGTCATATTAAGCTGTCGGAGGCCTGCAGTAGGCGGAAAATTGCTTGGGGAGGAAATTTGTATCTGTCTAAGAATTCTCCAAAGGTGTAATGATTGGAGTTATTTATCTGGGTAATTACATGATAGGAGGGAAAGATAGTGCAGATAGAGACCTGGGGCGAGGTAATGGAACTAGATAAGTAGTGGAAGGAGGGACTAGAACAGTTCATCGGGAAAGGTGTAGGGCAAAGAATACACAAAAACCTCTTAATTGTAAGTATACTAATGCCAGAATCCTCACTAATAAAACAGGTGAACTTGAAGTAGTAATAACTGAGGAGAACTATGACAAACCAAGGGGGGGGGGTTGCCTTTATGTAAAGTCCTGTATAAAGCCCACACTACGGGAAGATATAAGTGAGGGAAATGAACATGTGGAGTCACTGTGGGCAGAAATACATGGAGTAAAAACAATAATAATATACTGATTGGAGTTTGTTATAAGCAACCTAATATACCAGAGTCCACAGAAAATCTACTACTAAAGGAGATAGATAAGGTGCATAGCATAATGAGTTTGTTGTTATGGGGGACTTCAACTAACCAGATATAAACTGGGAAACTGAAAGCTTTAGATCTCATAAAGGAAACAGGTTCTTGGCAATAACCAAAGACAACTACTTTTCCCAACTGGTTCAGGATCCGACTAGATGAACGGCCATTCTGGACTTAGTACTAACCAATAGACCTGACAGAATAACAAATGTGCAGGGTGAGGGACATCTGGGAAATAGTGACCATAAAATAATAACCTTCCAATTGTCACTCAAAAGAGTGTATCTTGGGGGAGGCACAAAAATACCAAATTTCAAAAAAGCTAAAGTTGACCAGCTAAGAGAGACCATTAGCCTCAGTAACTGGAACAATGTCCTCAAAAATAAAAATGCAGCCACAAAACTCTAATTTTAAGGAAGTACATACCTTATGGGGAAAAAAGGCGAAAAACAAGGAAAAACAAAATGTGTTTAAATAGAAATGTAAAGGAAGCAATAAAGGACAAAAAAAAGGATTTAAATCACTAAAACAGAAGGGTAGAAAGGAAGCATTGAAAAACTATCAGGAAAAAATAGAATATGTAAAGGACAAATAAAAGGATCCAAACTAGAGACAGATAGATTTATTGCCAAAGAGAGTAAAACTAACCCTAAATGTTCTTCAATTATATGTATATATGGTAAACAGTATAGATCTTAAGGTGTCGGCCCTTTACAAAATGATGAGGGGGGAGTTGCAGGAACAATGACGAGAAAGCAAAGCTATTATATATTTTTTTCTCAGATGAAATGCAGTATGTAAAATTAAATTTCCCATTAAAAGTGCCATGTCTGACCCAGGGAGAAGTTTAGCAGTGTCTTAAAAAGATTAAAATAAACAAATTCCCAGGACCAGATGGCATACACCCTTGTATCCTAAGAGAATTAAGTAATGTCATAGGCAGACCCTTATTTCTGGTATTTAAGGACTCTATATTGATAGGGAACGTTCCACGGGAATGGTGGTTAGCAAATGTGGTGAAACTGTAGGCCAGTAAGATTAACATCTGTCCTGAGTAAACTGTTTGAAGGTTTTCTAAGAGATGCTATCTTGGAGTGCCTCAATAAAAATAATTGAATAACGCCATATCAACATGGCTTCATGAGGGATCGGTCTTGTCTAACTAATTTAATTTGTTTCTATGAAAAGGTAAGTTCTAGACTTGACTGTGGCTAGTCAATGGATGTCATATATTTTCACTTCTCCTAAGTATTTTATACTGTGCCACATAAAAGGTTACTATATAAAATGAGAATGCTTGGACTGGGAGAAAATGTTTCTATGTGGTTAAGTAACGGGCTCAGTGATAGAAAATAGTGATGAGCGGGAGGTGCCATATTCGATTTCGCGATATTTCACGAATATTCGATTGAATATTTGTGTTATATTCGTCGGAATCGAGTATTCGCAATTATTCCAATTATTGCGAATAATATGCGATTTAATTAATCGTGTATTGCGATTTTTTTCTTTTGATAGTATAAGGCAACGTTCTCCTATGACTAATTGACTACGGCTAGGCTAATATGTGTATTTTATGAATATTCTTAATATTGCTCTAACTTCGTCTTTTAGAATATTCATAATATTCTAAAAGACGAAGTTAGAGCAATATCACAAATTTTCGTAAAATAAACATATAGATTGTAATTTAACTAATATGTGCTATAATCCTTTTTTTTCTAATTTTTTTTGCCTCTTATGAACTCAAGTTTTGTAAAATATGTACACTATTAAAAAAAATTACTATAGCAGTATATTAGCTAAATTACAATCTATATGTGTATTTTACAAATATTCTTAATATTGCTCTAACTTCGTCTTTTAGACTATTCGTAATATTGCTCTAACTTCGTCTTTTAGAATATTTGTTTTATTGCTCTAACTTCGTCTTTTAGAATATTACGAATATTCTAAAACACGAAGTTAGAGCATTAAGAATATACGTAAAAACTTGAAATCGCAATTCGATTATTATAACTTGAATTAATCGAATTGCGATTTCAACTTAACACTGCTATATTCCATATTCGTTAATTCTAGCCTAATATGGAATATAGCAGTGCTAAGTTGAAATCGCAATCCGATTAATTCAAGTTATAATAATCGAATTGCGATTTCAACTTTTTACGAATATTCTTAATATTGCTCTAACTTCGTCTTTTAGAATATTCGTAATATTCTAAAAGACGAAGTTAGAGCAATATTGAGAAATTTCGCAAAATACACATATGTGTATTTTACAAAATTTCGTAATATTGCTCTAACTTCGTCTTTTAGAATATTACAAATATTCTAAAAGACAAAGTTAAAGCAATATTAAGAATATACGTAAAAAGGTGAAATCTGATTGGAGTCAGGAAGGAATTTTTTCCCCTGAAACGAGTAAAATTGGCTTCTACCTCACAGTTTTTTGGTTTTTTTTCCTTTCTCTGGATCAACTTTTAGGTTATCAGGCTGAACTGGACAGACAGATGTCTTTTTTCAGCCTTACAAACTATGTTACTATGTAAATCATGGATGAGCCACACTCCTCCATGTGTCCAAGTCGCAAATATCCCTGATGGACCACCATTCTGGAAATGTGGAGTTCCTACAAATGGCAGGAGGGTGGAGATGTGAGATGGCAGATTAGCCTGGATTCTGACAATATGCCAAGTTTTAATTACGCTAGACAAAAGAGGGTTGAGGCGCTTCTCCTCTGGAAGTCCATCTGGAGGAGCGTGGAGTAGGTAAAGAAGAGAGTGTGGTTTAGCAAACTGAGCCTCTAGGGGAATATTTGTAAAGGAGGAGGTGGTATGTACTCAGCGAGAATTCAGATATTAGCTGCTAAATTGTTAAGGCGAACGTCCGGGAAGTTAATACCCCTGTTGTATATGGTTTGTTGGAGCACCTTCAAATGTGGAGCAATTGAAAAGGGTATAGAAGTTTAGGGAATGAGATGAGTTTTAAAAAATTGGCTTTACCTGAGGATAATGTAAAAGCTTGCCAAGAGTGAAGCAATCCATTCAGGTGAGAAATGTACCTGTAAACATTTATGTTAAGGGAATATAGTATATATGGGTTTATATGACAAAGGATAATACCTAGATAGGTTATGGAGGTACGAAACCATTTCATTAAGGTTTACAACAAATCCAGATGAGAGACCAAATGTGGATATCAATCCCCAGGCCAAGGAAAAAAAGGGAAGGTCCACGCATCTTCCTGGGAAGGGAAAGATTAAGGTAAGTAGAAAAACATTGATCAGAAAACAAGAGCCTTATGGGCTCAATTAACATTAAAGGCATAACACTCAACATTGTTAGAGAAGACAGAGAAAAATAGGGTCCACTCCAGGAAGATGAGGTCAGTCTTTCGGAAAATGTAAACAGTTCACATCACCTCCCCTTTTCCAAAATAAGCAATAAAAAAACATCATAGGCATTGGTGCATCCAAAAATTCCCATAATATAAAAATATTTATCCCATACGGTGAATGGCATAATGGGACATTATTGTTGCACTTCGCCTCTGAATAGAGTATTACTGAAAAGTACAGATCGCCTCACAAAAAGTGAATATGGCGATAAAAAGAAAAAGTTCCAAAGTTTACGTTTTTTCAGTTATAGACTCTTCACGTAACGGTACGCCCTGATGTCCTGGTACTTAAGGACACAGGGCGTACCGGTACATCCTGAGAATTTTCGATCACCGCAGCGCCGCCTGCGGTGATCGGAAACAAATGCTTGCCGAAATCATTCGGCAGGCACTCTGTACCAATGCCCAGGGGGGTCTTGTGACCCCCCGATGTCGGCGATCGCAGAAAACCGCAGGTCAATTTAGACCTGCGGTTTTCTGCGTTTCTGGGTTATTCGGGTCTTTGATGACCCGATAACCCGGAAAGGACGGTGATCGGTGGTGTGATTATACACCACCAATCACCGTCCTGCGGTCCTGTAAGGTGGCGATCACGTCACCTCTCAGGATCTCCTGCGATTGGTCCCCATGCGGCATGTGAGCGGAACACGGCAAGTTTGAATCTCCGCCGCTGCTCTCCTCCCTCATTCCGGTCCGTGGAGCGGGGAGAGCAGCAGGAGATCGAGCTGCCCACGATCTTGTGAGTTTCTGGTGCCATCAGGCACCTTAGAAGGCAGGGACAGGCGGGGGCAGGCAGGTAGTGGGAGTTGTAGGTAGGGGTAGTTAGGGCAAGTTTAGGGTTAGATTAGGTAAAAATAAATAAAAAAAATGTTGGGGTCTGTGAGCCCCCTGATCAGTTGTCTGGGGTCCACAGTTAGCTGTGTGACCCTAGACCCCCCCCCCAGGGGTGCTGCAGCTTGCCCCCCTCACACACACACACTTTTTGGGGGTGCAAGTTTTTTTTCTTTCTTTTTTCTTTGCATGCGCTATCTGTGGCCGGCACTCTTTGTGTTCGGCCACTGTTAGCGCATCGCCCACCCCACCCCATAGCGTATTTGTATTTTATTTTATTTTTTTTAACTTTTTTTTTATAGCTATAGGGTAAGTGCGTGAACACCCGTGCTCCACACACACGCACACCAAATAAAGATTTACATACACGAACATAGACACGCAGACACACACTCCCCTATGGCCCGCCAGAAGTTCTCGGCCGAGAAGGCATACGCCCTCCTTGCCTCTGAGTTCGAGAGACCCAGTGAGGATGAGGATGACCCCACGTTCCTGTTGTCATCCGCATCCTCCTCATCATCAAGCGATGATGAGCCCCCAAGGCGGCAGAGACGCCGCCAGGCTGATCGAGGGGACCCCCATGCTAGGGACCCTGTGGCCCAGCCTAGTATGAGCAGCTCTGGGGCTCGTACTAGTATTCTGGCCCACCAGGTCAGTCGACCTGAGCCCCCTGCAGGTGGACTTGTCTGGTCTACCCCAGAGAACTTTGAGTCCGCAATTCCTGATTTTGTTGGTGAATCAGGAATCCAGATTTACACAGTGGGCTTCACTGAATACAACTTTTTCAGTGAGGAACTAGTAAATCTGATGGTGGAGCAGACGAACCTCTACGCCCAACAGTTCATCGCTCAACAACCGGGCTCGTTTTTGGCTAGGCCCGGTGGCTGTACCCCGGTCAGTGCAGCCGAGATGAGGACTTTTTGGGGCCTCGTGCTGCATATGGGCCTAGTCAAAAAGCCCAGTGTCAGGCTCTACTGGAGTGGGGACGTCCTCTACCAGACCCCACTCTACAGTATGGCCATGAAACGTTCCCGATTTGAGGCCATCCAGAAATGCCTGCATTATGCAGATAATGCAGCATGTCCCCCCCCCCCAAGGTGATCCTGCCTATGACCGTCTTTATAAGATACGGCCGGTCATCGATCACTTTGGGGCCAAATTCATGGAGGCCTATGTACCTGGAAGGGAGGTCGCGGTTGATGAGTCTCTCATTGCGTTCAAGGGGAGACTAATTTTCCGCCAGTATGTTCCCTCAAAGTGGGCGAGGTATGGCGTGAAGCTGTACAAAGGTTGTGAGAGTTCCTCAGGGTACACTTACAAGTTTTGTGTGTACGAGGGGTGAGATTCTCGTATTCAACCCCCAGAATGTCCCCCCACTCTGGGTGTTAGCGGGAAACTTGTGTGGGACCTTATGCACCCACTGCTAGATAAGGGTTACCACCTGTACGTGGAAAACTTTTATACTAGTGTCCCCTTGTTCCAGTCCCTCACCGCCAGATCCACGTTCGCTTGTGGGACCGTGCGGAAAAATCAGCACGGCCTCCCTGCCTAACCCCTCCAGGTACCTATCCCCAGGGGTGAGACCCGTGTCCTTACCAGTGGAAACCTGCTGCTGGTCAGATATAAGGACAAGAGGAATGTCCTTGTACTGTCCACAATTCATGGTAACGGCATCACTCCTGTCCCTGTGTGAGGTACCGCGGCAACGGTCCTCAAGCCCGATTGTATCGTCAACTACAATCTGTATATGGGAGGAGTTGATCTCTCTGATCAAGTCCTCAAGCCATATAACGCAATGCGCAAAACCAAGGCATGGTACAAAAAAGTTGCGGTCTACTTGGTGCAGGTTGCCATGTACAACTCTTTTGTACTGTTCCAGAACGCTGGCAACACAGGGACATTCCTCCAGTTCTATGAGGCAGTCCTCAAGACCCTGATTTTTTCTGACTGGGAAAGAGCAGGTGGCAGTACCTCGGGAATTTGAGGCGACCGGATCTTCCTTGGCCAACACTTTCCAGGTGTGGTCCCCCATACTGGAAAGAAGGGACGAACCCCAAAAAAATGCAGAGTGTGTGTCGCAGGAGGGGGAAACAGAAGGACACCACTACTCAATGTGACACGTGCCCTGATCATCCGGGCCTCTGCGTTATTGGTTGCTTCAGGGAATACCACACTTCCATGGAGTTCTAAATTTATTATCCCCTTCACCAACTTAGCCACTGACTATTCAAAAAAACTATGGTTCTCACACTTGAGACACCCCAATTTTTTTGGGGGTAGAACTAAAAAAAATAAAAAGTAGACTTACTAGGTAGCGCAGCGCCAGTAATAATGTAATCTGTAAATATACCCCTAACTCCCCAGATTAACACGGTAAAACAAAAAAACAAAAAAAAAGGTGCAAAAGAAGATTTTTTTTGTCACCTTACATAAAAAAAGTGTAATAGCAAGCGATCAAAAAGTCATATAGTCCCCAAAATAGTGCCAATAAAACCGTCCTCTCATCCCGCAAAAAATGAGCCCCTACCTATTACAATCGGCTAAAAAGACTCAGACTATAGAGATACAAAAAATAACTTTTTTTGTATCCAAAAAGATAATATAGTGTAAAACCTAAATAATTGTAAAAAAATAGACTTATTAGGTATCGTCGCCTCCGTAATAATCTCCTCTGCAAAAATACCCCATGACCCAACCCCCCAGATTAACACGGTCCCAATTTTTTTTTTAAATGGTGCCAAAACAGCTATTTTGGGCACTTTTCCATTTCAATCCGTTGTTTCCGGTAAAAACCAAGGGTTAACAGCCAAACAAAACTTAATATTTATTACCCTGATACTGCAGTTTACAGAAACGCCACATTTGTGGTTGTAAACTGCTGTATCAGTAAAAGGGAGACGCAAAAAGAAAGGACCGACATGGTTTCTGGATGGCCTTTTTTTATTGACACCATGTCCCTTTAGAAGCCCCCCTGATGCCTCCCTAGAGTAGAAACTCCCTAAAAGTGACCCCATCTAAGAAACTACACTCCTTAAGGTATTCAAAATTGATTTTACAAACTTTATTAACCCTTTAGGTGTTCCTCAACAGTTTATGGGAAATGGAGATGAAATTTCAGAATTTCAATTTTTGGTAACCTTACCTTACAAAAATGTAATATAGAGCAACCATATGTACCCAAAACATAGTCCCAGAAAAACGCCACTTTATCCCGTAGTTTCCATAATGGGGTCACTTTTAGGGATTTTCTACTCTAGGGGTGCATCAGGGGGTCTTGAAATAGGACACGGTGTAAAAAAAAACTGTCTATAAAAATCAGCCCCCCAAAAGCCACACGGCGCTCCTTTCCCTCTACACCCCGCCATGTGGCCGTACAGTAGTGTACGACCACATATGGGGTGTTTCTGTAAACGGCAGAGTCAGGGCAATAAAGATACAGTCTTGTTTGACTGTTAACCCTTGATTAGTGGAAAAAATGGGTTAAAATTGAAAAATTGGCAAAATAATTTAATTCTCAAATTTCATCCCCATTTGCCAATAATTCTTCTGCAACACCTAAAGGGTTAACAAAGTTCATAAAATCAGTTTTGAATACCTTGAGGGGTGTAGTTTCTTAGATGGGGTCACTTTTTCTATGGAGTTTCTACTCTAGGGGTGCATCAGGGGGGCTTCAAATGGGACATGGTGTAAATAAACCAGTCCAGCAAAATATGCCTTCCAAAAACCATATGGTGCATCTTTCCCTCTACACCCTACTGTGTGGCCGTACAGCAGTGTACTACCACATATGGGGTGTTTCTGTGAACGGCAGAGTCAGGGCACTAAAGATACAGTCTTGGTTGACTGTTAACCCTTGATTTGTTAGTGGAAAAAATGGGTTAAAATTGAAAAATTGGCAAAAAATGAAATTCTCAATTTTCATCCCCATTTGCAAATAACTCGTGTGGAGCACCTAAAGGGTTAACATAGTTTGTGAGGAGATCAGTTTTGAATACCTTGAGGGGTGTAGTTTCTAACATGGGTCATTTTTGGGTGGTTTCTATTAAGTAAGCCTCACAAAGTGACTTCAACCCTGAACTAGTCCCTAAAAAAATTGGTTTTTGAAAATCTCAGAACATTTCCAAGATTAGCTTCTAAACTTCTAAGCTTTGTAACGTCCCCCAAAAAATAAAATAGCATTCTCCAAATGATCCAAACATAAAGTAGACATATGGGGTATGTAAATTAATAACTTTTTTGGAGTTATTACTATCTATTGTAGAAGTAGAGAAATTGAAAGTTAGAAACTTGCAAATTTTTCCAAAAATTTTGTAAATCTGGTATTTTTTTTATAAATAAAAAAATTTACTCCATTTTACCACTGTCATGAAGTACAATATGCGACGAAAAAACAGTCTCAGAAAAGCCTGCTAAGTAAAAGCGTTTTGAAGTTATTACCACATAAAGTGACACTGGTCAGATTTGCAAAAAATGGCCTGGTCCTTAAGGTGAAATAAGGCTGTGTCCTGAAGGGGTTAAAGTATGAGAAAAACTATACATTTGTGTTATCTTTATAATCGTACTGACTTGGAGAATGAAGAGAATAAGTCAGTTTTATGCAAAGCCTATAAAACTGTTTTTTTTTTCTAATTCCCATTTGGAATTTTATTTCCATCTTCCCACTACATCCTATGCAATATAAATGGTGCCATTACAAAGTAAAACTTGTCCCACAATTTTTTTTTTTTAAAGACACACTAATTTGGCTATGTGAACAAAAACAAAATTGTTATGTCTCCAAGATGGTAGGGAGTGAAAAGTGAAAATGCAAAAATGAAAATTTGCTCCATCATGAAGAAGTTAACAAAATAGGGTTCATTCACACGAGCATTCACTTCAATGGGGACGCAAAAGATGCGGAAAGCACTCCGTGTGCTGTCCGCATCCATTGCTCTGTTCCGTGGCCCCGCAAAATGTATAAGTCATGTCCTATTCTTGTCATTTTTGCTGTCAAGAATATGCATTTTTATAAAGGGCCATCCATTCCTTTCAGCAAATTGCGAAAGGCACATGGGCGGCACCGTGTTTTGCGGATCCGCAATTTGCAGACCACAAAACACGGCATGGTCGTGTGAACAAGCCCTTACTGAGCACTTAAAGTCTGAAGTATGGAAGTACTTTGAATCCCTTATTACAAACCACACAGGACTAAAGAATCAAGATTCCTGTGAAACCTATTGCAGATGCATCAATTGGAATACTTATTATAAGCAACTATTGTATCAGGCTGGACTGAGAAGTAAAATAATTGAATTGTATTGTTCCTGTTAATGTGCGTCTTACTGATGATGAATATAAGCATCTGCTACAGATCTACTACATATAGAATAGTCAATACACATTGACAATCAAATATCTCAGTTGATGTGTTTGACCTTGGTTGATCCCCTAAAACAATGTTGGTAAAGCCAGAAATGCAAATGTGTTAAAAGCCCTATGTAATATGCAAAGAACATGTTCATCTGTATCATAGCAAAGCACAAAAGCAGAAAATCGAAAGGTCATATAGCCCTAGACTATTCATTTATCTGCTGTCTGCATATTTCTTATGAACCGCATGTCTTGGCTGATGGCATTAATTTTTCAGACTTCTCCGTATTCACATTTCAGAGCTTGTTTTTTACCACATGAATAAATTAAACCCTTTTAAGTTTAATTTTAACCCAGAAAATATATTTTGTTTGACAAAATGACACTTGGACTTGGGTAATTAAGTAGAATGTATTAAATACCATCAATGGTGTGGTGTTTGGGACACATGGTATCGGATAGCAGGGAACAGCTTAGAGTACTCAGCCCTGTTTATGCTATAGGGGAAATGACCCTGTAAGCCCCTTGGGTATATCCCTGTCTAATTCATATACCATTGGCAAATCAGTTTTTGTTGCTATTTGGCCAAGTGTTTTGCATCTAGCTATATTTAAAGATCTCCACAACCATTTTTCTTTTTACCTAAATAGGTCCTACATTCTGTACTAATTCATTTTATAATATATATTTAAAATCAGCACAGAATTAGCGTGTAGGGCATATTTGGAGTGAGCTTACAAACTGAGCTTGCTCCATACATGGCAGGTGCCAGCTGTATAATACAAGACACCTGCTGGCAGTGATCAATATTGGTGATCATTTAACCCCTCAGATGCCACCATCCATAGCAATCGCAGCATCTGTGGCGAAATTGCTGGACTCCAATTGGTTGCCATGACTGCTTGGGGCCTTGTGAAGGTTCCCACGCCTGTCATGGCAAGCTGTCTGAAAATCCATCCCCAAAGCATGGCTTCACAGACAACCTGCCAGAATCTTTTGGGGGGACAATACCTTGTCCCCCAAAAAATTTTTAATAAAAAGTGATCATACTTGCCTCAAAATGGTACCAATAAAAACTACAATTTGCCCCGCAAAAAAAAAGAAACCTTCATTGAGAACTGTAGACAGAAATATAAACAATTTATGGGTGTCAGAAAATGGCCATCAAAGAAAATTTTACAAAGTAAAACATAAAGAAGTACACAAATTTGGTACGGCCGTTATGGTACTGACTTGTAATTTTCAGTGTACACTGTATGCCGTTATATCAAACCCCAAAAAAACTTTGGCTGTATTTATTTATTTATTTTAAATTTTGCCCCACAAGTAATTTTTTCTTATTTTCCAATACAAGATATGGCAAATTAAATGGTACCATTAAAAAATTCATCTTGTGACTAGTGATGGGCGAACTCGAACTTTTCAGGTCTCTGAGTACCCACCCCCTCCTGTTATGCTGCCGCCTGTTGTTACCCCTGCCTCATTCTTCCTGCTCCAGCTTGTGTGTTCTCCCCAGCTTTGGAAAGGCCAGAGCATGCACAGGCTAATCTATCCCCAGACAGCATTCCAAATATTGCACCTGTCCCTATGAATGGGTGCCTGAGCAAAAAGGTTCCTAGCTTGTCTAGTTCCTGTGAAGGTTATTGTGTGTTCTGAACTCCTAAGCCTGATTTCTGCCTGATAACTGCAGCGACCCTGTGCCTGACCTCTGCCTGATTACTGTATTGCATGAATGTCTGTCTTGTCTTTTGACCACCCTTCTGCCTGTTTCTTCGGTGCCATGCATCACAGTCTCTTGACCTGCCAGGACAGCAACCTCTGAACAGAGACTACTTCTAGAGGCAGTGACTTGGTGGCACATGCAGTAAAATCAATATCCCTGTATGAGGGAGAACGGGTGAATACCAGGGGACCACCTTGACAACACCTTCAGGCGTTTCCCCAAGTGAAATCTATTCAGTGACACAGTGAGTCAATATACAAAATGAAAAAAACATTTACTAGAAATATTCAGCACAAGATTTTTCACCAGACTAATAACAAAGCATTAAAGAAGAAGTAAGAGGGGTTAGGAAGCACCTACTGAAAGTAGAAGAACATTTTATTTAAAACTTCCCATCCAAATTCTTTTGCTTTTCTCCATTGCCAGTATAGGTGGGTCTTTTGTGTTTTCAACGCAGCCAATTTTTTGCTCTTACTGAAGGATAAGCTGTTGCCAGAGGTGTATGGAGCTCTCCCCCACTGAGATGTGTTCGCTGGGCAGCTATTAAAAGGGGTTATATGAGCTTAGAAAAAATTGGGGCAAATGCAGGGGATGGTGTAAAATAAGAAAATAAGCACTACTTACCTGATGAATTGCAGCTCCAGTGCCGCCATCTTGGTCCTCCTCTGGTGTTTATTTACAGCAATGCAGTGCTGACGTCACGATGACAACACTTGACTGCTACAGAGTTACACTGTTGAGGCCAGTGATTGGCTGTAAAGAAAAAACTGTGGGACAGATGGGAATGGCAGTGCTGGAACAATGGGTGGTACACCCAGTGGGTCATTTTTATTTTCCTTTTTTTATTTTATGCCTTCCCCTGTTTGTGCTCTAACTTTTCTAAACTCAAAACATTTTTTAATGAATATGGTTATCTTTAACTTTTGATAGAACTGCCACCTTACTGAGGGCAGAGAAGGATCAAGTTGGCTTGGCATAACATAAACTAAACCTTTCTTTCTCCTCTCCTTACAGTCCTCAACCATATGTTATATAGTACAGTTTGATGGAGATCCTGCTTAAATATACATAAGAAGGCTATAAATGTTTTGGGTTTCTTACCTAGCAGTTCACATAAAATTATTTTGTTGACTTTTCTATACTATATTATATTCCCAGGACACATGCCTTTTTACATATGTATTTGCTATAAATGAATAAAAATTCCCAATGAATCATTACCACCACTTGTCAAATAGAATGATGAGTGCTATGTTAAAAGATACAGTATGCTGGTATTAATCTTTGTGGCCATATGTCTGTAAAACTCTAAATAGAGTACATCATAGAAAAGTTAACAGATTAATTAACTAATGATTTAGATTAATGTAGTAACTAAATATACCCCTGCAATATGTCACCATCCCATAATGGATAACCTGCAGCACAAGTTTATTGCTCAATATTCAGTCTTTAATTCACTCATTTGGTTTTGACTTACATGTGTATTATAGTTATCACATTATTAATTTTTAAATATAAAACAAAGTATCTATATGTAATAATTAAATTAACAGATGTGCTAATTATAGCAATATACTGTAATAAATAACTGACACAAAGTGATTTACTAGGAGCAAATGAAAACTAGGAAGTGAAGATTGAGCCATAGTAACCTTTAATGTGTTTTTTGATATCCCTTCTCAAGTCTATAGACCACTAGATTAGATATTTTTATTTCCAAATTAGATTACAGAGACTAATGTAAAGATGGCACCAGATAGCAAATCCTGTGCAGACATTGGCCCAGATTTATGGTGTCTTTTTGTCTAAAAACTGTCTCAAATTGCCGATAAAAGTAAAAGAGACAACAGGCTCTCCAGTCCAAAGTAAAAACAAAGTTAAATCACTTTCTAAAAAACTAGAATAAATAGACAAAGGAAACTATGCATCGTCTGCAGTGCAAAAGAAAACATATATAAAAATTCTGCAGTACCCTGCAGGTACTAAAATTAATGCAACTTTTTATTACTTGAATGCTTGCTACATTAACTCGGAATGTGAGGTTTGATCAAATTGTGTGAGGCGACCTGGCATGAATAGGGAAAAACCCTGCACCATAATGAAAGGCTTAATGTGATCTTTGTCCGTTTGGTCCTCTCTCTTCTATGGACGTCACTGCATTGCAGATCATAGTGGAGTAATTAATGAACATTTCACAAGGATTTGTGTATTGTATAACATGTCTAGGTTTAAAGTTCACAATAGGATCTGTTAGTTTAATAGTAAAATAATTAAAGTGTCCATGTACTTTCAAAAAAATGTTTGATTTGTCATAGCCATATATCAAAGTTTTAATCGTTAGGTGTCTAAATACCGAGATCCTCACTAATCGTTAGAACGAGGAGAAAGAAGCACTCACATAGAGCTCTTTCTCCTCTCTGTTGAAAATGGTCTCAGTAGAAAGTCTATGAGTCCATCTCCCGCAGCACTCAGACCCCCACTAATAAAAAGTTTAATATGTTACTATGACATATTAAATTTTATAAACTACGGTACACTTCAACATAAGTGAACTGAGCAGAATCCGGTGCCATATAGTTCCCAATATACAAACCGGATTTCCAAAAAGTTGGGACACTAAACAAATTGTGAATAAAAACTGAATGCAATGATGTGGAGATGGCAAATGTCAATATTTTATTTGTAATAGAACGTAGATGACAAATCAAACGTTTAATCCAAGTAAATGTATCCTTTTAAAGGAAAAATACGTTGATTCAAATTTTCACGGTGTCAACAAATCCCCAAAAAGTTGGGACAAGTAGCAATAAGAGGCTGGAAAAAGTAAATTTGAGCATAACGAAGAGCTGGAAGACCAATTAACACTAATTAGGTCAATTGGCAACATGATTGGGTATAAAAAGAGCTTCTCAGAGTGGCAGTGTCTCTCAGAAGCCAAGATGGGTAGAGGATCACCAATTCCCACAATGTTGCGCAGAAAGATAGTGGAGCAATATCAGAAAGGTGTTACCCAGCGAAAAATTGCAAAGACTTTGCATCTATCATCATCAACTGTGCATAACATCATCCGAAGATTCAGAGAATCTGGAACAATCTCTGTGCGTAAGGGTCAAGGCCGTAAAACCATACTGGATGCCCGTGATCTCCGGGCCCTTAAACGACACTGCACCACAAACAGGAATGCTACTGTAAAGGAAATCACAGAATGGGCTCAGGAATACTTCCAGAATCCATTGTCAGCGAACACAATCCACCGTGCCATCCGCCGTTGCCAGCTGAAACTCTACAGTGCAAAGAAGAAGCCATTTCTAAGCAAGATCCACAAGCTCAGGCATTTTCACTGGGCCAGGGATCATTTAAAATGGAGTGTGGCAAAATGGAAGACTGTTCTGTGGTCAATCGAGTCACGATTCGAAGTTCTTTTTGGAAATCTGGGACGCCATGTCATCCGGACCAAAGAGGACAAGGACAACCCGAGTTGTTATCAACGCTCAGTTCAGAAGCCTGCATCTCTGATGGTATGGGGTTGCATGAGTGCGTGTGGCATGGGCAGCTTGCATGTCTGGAAAGGCACCATCAATGCAGAAAAATATATTCAGGTTCTAGAACAACATATGCTCCCATCCAGACGTCATCTCTTTCAGGGAAGACCCTGCATTTTTCAACAAGATAATGCCAGACCACATTCTGCATCAATCACAACATCATGGCTGCGTAGGAGAAGGATCCGGGTACTGAAATGGCCAGTCTGCAGTCCAGATCTTTCACCTATAGAGAACATTTGGCACATCATAAAGAGGAAGGTGCAACAAAGAAGGCCCAAGACGATTGAACAGTTAGAGGCCTGTATTAGACAAGAATGGGAGAGCATTCCTATTTCTAAACTTGAGAAACTGGTCTCCTCGGTCCCCAGACGTCTGTTGAGTGTTGTAAGAAGAAGGGGAGATGCCACACAGTGGTGAAAATGGCCTTGTCCCAACTTTTTGGGGATTTGTTGACACCATGAAATTCTGATTCAACATATTTTTCCCTTAAAATGGTACATTTTCTCAGTTTAAACTTATGTTCCATGATTTATGTTCTATTCTGAATAAAATATTAGAAGTTGGCACCTCCACATCATTGCATTCAGTTTTTATTCACGATTTGTATAGTGTCCCAACTTTTTTGGAATCTGGTTTGTATATTATTCAAGAGAAAACCTAAAGTAAAGCAGAGTCATTGTTGTCTTACAGATACCTTCTTTGTTCCATGAATTTTACATTTAGCTAAAGTCAAGGGCATCTTCTACAAAGAAATATAGGCGGAAAAATTTGTCTGAACAGTCAAATTGTTTCAAGTCTTTACCTTCCTCGACTGTCAGACCTTAGGCTTGTAGTCACCTGAATTTATGCTTAATTTATGTTGTGTTTCTCCCAGCGTTCAGATTTTGTCTGTTCCAATGTTATGAGGTAGTAAGAAGGGCAAAATCAAACCATCTTACTTTTGACTTTGGAATGTTGAAACATTTCCTTTACCTTTCACTATGTTCTTGTGTATTTCAAATCATTTCTGCCAGCTGCCTTGAGCACAAGGTTTTTAGGACAGCTGGTAACTAGGGAATCTGGGAAATGTGTTTATTGTGCTGCCATTATGAATACATTTCAATCTCGTCAGCATATTTTTGGCATATCATATTTTAATCATAAGTTAAAATAAATCTGCTAATGGACAAAATGAATAATGTGGAAATAATCTTAGAAACATGGTAGGAACCAATTTATCTATCCTTAAAGAAAAATTATATACAGCATCAATGGAAATTGTAATTTTTCCACGTTAATGTTAAGTTTGATTGTTTCTGGTTGGATGGACACATAGGTTGAAAAATGTATTTATGTAAATGCACTCATTAAAGGCCAAACTCTACTGAGACACTTAGGTTAGTCAGGAGTTTATAAAGGGGTACCTATTATTTTAGCAAGCATATGGCATGTCATTAATAAGGGGTTTGGGTGCTGAGGCTTTATACCAAGCACTGTGCCTCTTCATTTCTCTTCTGCTTGGCTGTTAATGTATAGATTCACGGAAGATCTATCGACTTTCTCTAAAGTTATACACTGCCCGTTCTGATATGGGGGCACAGTGCTCAACTGCATACTTTTCCTTTGCCAGGTTGACGACCGAAGATGCAGTGGTCGACCAAAGACCATCATGCTTACTTTCCTTCAAAATCAGAAGATGAACAGCAGTGCCATAAACTCATAACTAGAAGAAACCAGTGGAAACCCAGGTATATCCATCTACTGTGCAAAGAAGTCTGGCCAGAAGTGGTCTTCATGGAAGAATTGCAGCTAAAAATAGATACATTTGACGTGGAAACAAAGTAAAGTGACTCAACTATGCACAAAAACATATAAACTGGGGCACAGAAAAATGCAAGCAGGTTCTCTGGACTGATCAGTCAAAATGTTAAATATTTGGCTGTAAGAGAAGGCAGGTTGTTTACCGAAGGGCTGGAGAGCAGTAAATAAGGACTGTCGGCAGCTAATAGTGAAGCATTTCAGCAAATGGAGTTGGGGATTTGGTCAGGATTAATAGTGTCCTCAAAGATGAGAAATACAGACAGATACTTATCCATCATGCAATATAATCATATAAGCATCTGATTGGCTCCACATTTATTCTGAAGCAGGACAACAACCTCAAACATACAGCCATGTCATTAAGAACTATCTTCAGTGTAAAGAAGAACAATGAGTCCTGGAAGTGATAATATGGCCGCCACAGAGCCCTGATCTCAATATCATCAGCTCTGTCTAGGATTATATGAAGAGACAAAAGGATTTCAGCAAGCCTACATCCACAGAAGATATATGGTTAGTTTTGATCGAGCACCAAAGTGCTCGTGTGCGCGGGTGCTCTGGCCGAACACATCGGTATGCTCGTGTTCTCTACAGAGCACCCGAGCACAATGGAAGTCAATGGGAAAACCCCAGACACCTCTGCTCGGAAGAGAAGAGGGTGTATGGTTCACAAAAAAGGTTAGAAATTGATGAAAAAATGGTTTGGAAATAGCATTAAGAGGATAGTTGGATGCATCTTGGACTCCTATTATCTATGACATACAATAGACAACCACACAAAGGCTATATGCCAAAAGCCAGGTATATGCAAGCCATCAATCTATCCATGAGACAGATGACAGGCTTAGTCAGCATACCTTACAATGGCAGCCTTGTGCACTATGAGACATTCCAAACTAGCTCTCATCTGACTGAGAGCCAGTAAGCCTCAAAGTTATTTCAGATCTGTTGGATGGCTTGGCTGGACCTGCGCACCTAGATCAATATCATTAGGGAGGCAAGTTTTCTGATTGTCCTAACATAATATTCAATAACCTTTCTATACAGTTTTGTCATATAAAAACTAATTTGCATAAACATGGGCATATGGTAAAGTCATGCAAATGAGCAGAATCTGCCTTGTTTTTCAGCTGAAAAACCATTTGCATGGAAAATTTGCGATCTACACTACTCATAAACAGTGTCATCTATGGGTTTCATAGTCTTATGACAAGAGTAATAGTCTTGTCAAACTATGAAACCAATAGATGGTGCTGTTTATGAGTCAAACAGCGCCATCTATTGGTTTCATAGTCTTATGACAAGATTATTAGTGTAGCCTTTTGCATGTAAAATTTGCAATAAAAATTGGCGATTAGAATATTTGCGATCTACACTACTCATGAACAGCGCCATCTATTGGTTTCATAGTCTTATGACAAGAGTAATAGTCTTGTCAATCTATGAAACCAATAGATGGAGCTGTTCATGAGTCATTAAAAGCAGGGAAATAGTCCTCAGATACACCCTAGCAAGCTTATATTACCGCAGATAACGTGCTAGAAGATTTGTGAATGATAGCTGCAATCCGATATACACCTCAGTGTTAGCGCAGGCTATTATAGGCTGAGTGCTACATGGTGTGTGGACTCTGTTGAGCAGTGTGCCTCACTTAATAGTGCCCCAAAAAGATGAACAGTGCCATCTATGGGTTTCATAGTTTGACAAGACTATTACTCTGGTCATAGGACTATGAAACCAATAAATGGCGCTGTTAATGACTCATGAACATAGCCATCTATTGGTTTCATAGTTTGACAAGACTAGTACTCTTGTCATAAGACTATGAAACCAATAGATGGCGCTGTTCATGAGTAGTGTAGATCGTGAATATTCTAATAGCCAATTTTTATCGAAAATTTTCCATGTAAAACACTACACTAATAATCTTGTCATAAGACTACGAAACCAATAGATGGCGCTGTTAATGAGTAGTGTAGATCGCAAATTTTACATGCAAAAGGTTACACTAATAATCTTGTCATAAGACTATGAAACCAATAGATGGCGCTGTTAATGAGTAGTGTAGATTGCGAATATTCTAATCGCCAATTTTTATTGCGAATTTTACATGTAAAAGGCTACACTAATAATCTTGTCATAAGACTATGAAACCAATAGATGGCGCTGTTCATGACTCATGAACAGTGCCATCTATTTTTTCATAGTTTGACAAGACTATTACTCTTGTCATAAGACTCTGAAACCAATAGATAGCGCTGTTCATGAGTAGTGTAGATCGCTTGGAATGTCTCAGTGCACAAGGCTGCCATTGTAAGGTAAGATGACTAAGCCTGTCATCTGTCTCATGGATAGATTGATGGCTTGCTCGGGTCTCCAATAGACTTTCATTGTGTTAAATTGTACTCGAGCACCTGCAGTATTCCCCAATCTATATATCCATCCATTAACCGCAAGGAAGGTGGTCCGTGAGGACTGGAGTTGAGGAACACTATTACCATTGAGGACAGTTTGAAAGCATATTATTATGGGGGACTGTTTGTATTGGAGGTAGCAGAAGAATGACAGTGTTTAGGCACCAGGAAGGGGAGGATGATAGTAAAGTGAGGAATCTAAAAAACAACCAAACAGGTCAGTACCTCTCCGTAATGTCCTCCATGATACACGTGATACAATGGCAGAAATAGTGTTAGGCCACTTTCACATCTGCGTTTGTGCTGGATCCGTTTTCTTTTGTGTCTGAAAAACGGTTTCAGCATTATTGACTTACATTCTGTTTAATGCTGGATCTATCTTGCTCCGCATCCCATGACACACTCAAAAATGCTGCGTGCTCTCCACGATGGGAACACAACCAAATGGAACAGAATGCATTCTGGTGCATTCTATTCTGTTCAGTTTTGTCCCTATTGACAATGAATAGGGACAAAACGGAATCATTTTCTTCTGGTATTGAGATCCTGTGATGGATCTCAATAGCGGAAAGGAAACGCTGATGTGAAAGTAGCACACATGCACACATGCCGTACTATTGATTAAAGGGGTATTCCCATCTCAGACAATAGGGGATATCTGGGACCTGCACCTATCTCCTAAACTAAGCCTAACATGAGGCCAGCAAAGTGGTGGCCGGCTGTGCCAGGTTAAGCCACCACCAAGCCTTCCTATTGGCATAGCTATTTTTAGAATCCCCATAGAAATTAATGAGAGCACACCGCGCTTAAGCGGCCACCACTCCCATTCATTTCTATGGGCCCAACAAAAATAGCTGAGCCAGTGCTCAGCTATTTTAAGCGGCCCCATAGAAACAAATGCATAGTGCGCCCTCTGGGACTTTACAGGCTCGGTTTACGAGATAGGTGCTGGTCACAGAGGTGGGACCCGCACAGCCCCAATTGTCTGAGATTACACAACCCCTTTAATGCAAACTTTGTTGAAAGGATAGTGATACTTTAATTGCCAAACTGGGCTGCATCCTTAGAGGCTTAAAAGGGTTATTCTACAAATTAAACAAAAAAGTGAAGAAATGCACACCATTATTTTAACTATATCAATGCTAAAAAATAAAACTCACCAGTGTAATTTTTGACCTTTTTCTGTCTCATATCTGGAGGGTTTATCTGTTCCCTTTCAGTGGGGACAATCGCTTAATAATTAGGCACCTGCATCTCCCAGGTTTGCACTGCAATTAGCTCTCGCTAATAACTTCATCCTCTGAAAGGGCCACCCGGCAATTCCACCAATAAATAACACTATAGTATGCAATGCCACCCCATTTACTGCTCCACTGTACAGAGAAAGATGTAGCTACAGTGGATATACAAAGTCTACACACCCCTGTTAAAAGGTCAGGTTTCTGTGTTGTAACAATATGAGACAAAGAGAAATCATTTCAGAACTTTTTCCACCTTTAATGTGACCTATTAACTGTACAACTTATTTGAAAGACAAACTGAAATCTTTTAGGTAGAGGAAAGAAAAAATATAAAAATAAAATAATATGGTTGCATAAGTGTGCACACCCTTAAACTAATACTTTGTTGAAGCACCTTTTGATTTCATTACAGCACTCAGTCTTTTTCGGTATGACTCTATCAGCATGGCACATTTTGACTTGGCAAGATTTGCCCACTCTTCTTTGCAAAAACACTCCAAATCTGTCAGATTGCGAGGGCATCTCCTGTGCACAGCCCTCTTCAGATCACCCTACAGATTTTCAATCGGATTCAGGTCTGGGCTCTGGCTGGGCCATTCCAAAACTTTAATCTTCTTCTGGTGAAGACGTTCCTTTGTTGATTTGGATGTATGTTTTGGGTAGTTGTCATGCTGAAAGATGAAGTTCCTCTTTATGCTCAGCTTTCTAGCAGAAGTCTGAAGGTTTTGTGCCAATATTGACTGGTATTTGGAACTGTTCATCATTCCCTCTAGCTTAACTAAGGCCCCAGTTCCAGCTGAAGGAAAACAGCCCCAAAGCATGATGGTGTCACCACCATGCTTAACTGTGGGTATAGTGTTCTTTTGGTTATGTGCAGTGTTGTTTTTGCGCCAAACATATCTTTTGGAATTATGGTCAAAAAGCTAATTCTTGGTTTCATCAGACCATAACACCTTTTCCCACATGCTTTTGGGAGACTTCAGATGTGTTTTTGCAAAATGTAGCCTGGCTTGGATGTTTTTCTTCATAAGAAAAGGCTTTCGTCTTGCCACTCTACCCCATAGCCCAGACATATGAAGAATACGGGAGATTATTTTCACATGTACCACACAGCCAGTACTTGCCAGATATTCCTGTAGCTCCTTTAATGTTGCTGTAGGCCTCTTGGTAGCCTTGCAGACCAGTTTTGTTCTTGTCTTTTCATTCATTTTTGAGGGACATCCAGTTCTTGGTAATGTCACTGTTGTTCCCTATTTTCTCCACTTGATGATGACTGTCTTCACTGTGTTCCATGGTATATCTAATGCCTTGGAAATTCTTTTGTACCCTTCTCCTGACTGATACCTGAGATCCCTCTGATGCTTTGGAAGCTCTCTGTGGACCATGGCTTTTGCTGTTGGATGCGACTAAGAAAATTTCAGGAAAGACCAACTAGAGCAGCAAAACTTTATTGGTTAATCATAGGCACTTTAAATGATGGCAGGTGTATGCTGACTCCTATTTAACATGATTTCTAATGTGATTGCTTAATTCCGAACACAGCTACATCCCCAGTTATAAGAGGGTGTGCACACTTATGCAACCACATTATTTTAGTTTTTTGTTTTCTTTCCTCCACCTAAAAGATTTCAGTTTGTTTTTCAATTGAGTTGTACAGTTTATAGGTCACATTAAAGGTGGAAAAAGTTCTGAAATGATTTCTCTTTGTCTCATTTTTTTACAGCACAGAAACCTGACATTTTAACAGGGGTGTGTAGACTTTTTATATCCACTGTATACACTTCTATGAATTTAGAAGTAGGGATGAATGAGAGGTGTCTAGACCAGTTCATAATAAGATCACTATATCGACACTGAGCATGTTATTCCACCATTGGATGCATTAGAAGGTGGACCAGAACTTTGTCCACAGAAGAAATAGCAGGGGGGCACTGCCAGAGAAGAAAAACCTTACAATATTTTTATTGCATGTATATTGCAATAATTGATCATTTGAAATGCCCTATTCATTGCAAAGTAATATTTTTAATGGGATAACCCATTTAGCAAATTCCACTGTTGTCCTGCTCACATGTAATTTTCTATGAGATGTGACCTGATATGTATTATCTACCTGTGAAACTCGAAAAATTTGAATATCGTGCAAAAGTCCATTTATTTCAGTAATGTAAATAAAAGGAATTGCATTAATGCAGTTTAAAATTAGAATTTTGTGAAAAGGTTCAATATCACACAGTCAGCTAATTAATTCATATCCCCTGAGCAAAGGGTACCTGAGCCTTTAAATTGTGACTTTGGGGTTTCATAATCTGTAAGCCGTAATCGTCCAAATTATACCAAATAAAGGCTTGAAATATCTCACTTTGCATGTAATGAGTCTCTCATATGTTAGTTTCACCTTTTAAGTTGCATTACTGAAATAAATGAACTTTGCACGATATTCTAATTTTTCGAGTTTCACCTGTATATTAATGCACATTGATGGCTTGGGAGCAAAGCAAATACATTGTCACAATTTCAACTTGCTTTGCTATGTGTTTTATGTAAATGGTTACTTTGTGCATTATTTTTACATAATGGCTCATCCTTTGTTTCCACAGGCGGTCTGTGAAAAATTAGGTCATTAGGGACCTGTCAGTGTTGCCTGTGTAAACTGTATTCATTGCTGTATATAATACATTTTCACGTTGGAACTGAGGTTATACACTCTACCAAGAAAGGGGTCAAGTTGAGTTCTCCTGGTCTCATATTGTAAACCGAGTAGTAAGTTTTCTGTGGCAGCCAGTTGCCTTACTTCCGGACAGAGGATTGTACAACGCAGTTGGGAAATAACTGATCTCCTGGGACAAATGTAGATTTTCCCTTAACAATGTTGTATTTTGTATGTGGAATTATTATTTAGAATTAGTATTTAGAAGGCTTGGTAGAAAGCTCTCGGGTCCCTATCTGTGGACTCGTTAAACATCAGTATTCATGCCCCACTGCATCAGTAGTGCCCAAAGATGGTGGTCAGAGATGTGATTCAACCCCTTCTGTGCTCTCCCTGGAACGATCCTCTTCTTGCACATGCATTGAACAGCAAATTAACTGTTTCACACAGATGCAGAATGGGATCTGTCCAGGATCAACAAAGACGATGGTGATGTGGGTGAATGACGTCCACCCTATGGAAACAGTACTAATATTTATGCAGTTTACATATGGGGATCCAATGGCTTTCTACAGCACAGCAGATAGGTCACATAAGAAATACATCATTCTTGCAAACTGGCCATCCCCTATAAAAAACCTGTAAATGACGTTTAATGGCCAGATACATTAAACATTTACAGCAAATGTCACCTTAGTAACAGCATATCTACAGGTGGATCTCAATAAATTTGAATATCATAAAAAATTTCATTTTTTTTAGCAATTAAAAAAATTGAAACTCATATCATTACACACAGAGTGATCTATTTCAAATGTTTATTTCTTTTAATATTGATGATTATGGCTTACAGCTAATAGAAACCAAAACTTAGAAAATTTTAATATTGTGAAAAAATAATCAGCTAATCAATAAAGAACACCTGCAAAGGTTTTCTAAGCTTTTAAATGGTTCTTCCGCTTGGTTCAGTAGGCTACACAATCATGGGGAAGACTGCTGAATTGACAGTTGTCCAGAAGACATCGTCATCCTCCACTAGGAGAGTAAGCCACAAACGGTCATTGCTTAAGAAGCTGGCTGTTCACAGAGTGCTGTATCCAAGAATATCAATGGAAAGTTAAGTGGAAGGAAAAAGTAGGGTACAAAAAGGTGCACAAGAAACATGGATCAACACACCCTTGAAAGGACTGCCATGAAAAGGCCATTCGAGAATTTGGGGGAGATTCACAAGGAGTGGAGTGCTGCTGAGTCAGTGCTTCAAGACCCACCACACAAATACATATTCAGGATATGGGCTACATCTGTCACATTTCTTGTGTCAAGCCACTCATGACCAGACACAACGTCAGAAGCGTCTTACCGGGGTTAACGAGAAAAAGGACTGGACTGTTGGTCCAAAGTCCTGTTTTCAAATTAAAGTAAATTTTCCATTTTAATTAGAAAGCAAGGTTCCACAGTCTCGAGGAAGAGTGGAGGAGCACATAATCCAAGTTGCTTGAGGTCCAGTGTGAAATTTCCACATTCAGTGACGGTTTGGGTAGCCATGTCATCTGCTGGTGTTGTTCCACTGTGTTATATCAAGTCCAAAGTCATCACAACCGTCTACCAGAAAACTTTACAGCAATTCATGCTTCCCTTTGCTGACAAGCTTTATGGAGCTGTTGACTTCATTTTCCAGCAGGATGTGGCACCTGCCCACACTGCCAAAAGTACAAACACCTGGTTTAATAACCACGGCGTCACTGTGCTTGATTGGCCAGCAAACTCACATGACCTAAACTCCATAGAAAATCTATGGGGTATTATCAAGTGGAAGATAAGAGACACCATACCCAACAATGCACACAAGCTGAAGGCCACTATCACAGCAACTTGGGCTTCCAAAACACCTCAGTAGTGCCACAGGCTGGTTGCCTCAATGCCATGCTGCATTAATGCATTAATTCATGCAAAATTAGCCTCAACCAAGTATTGAGTGCATTTACTTTACATACTTTTCAGTAAGGCCTCATGCACACAACCGTTGTTTTATTCCGTGTCCGTTGCGCCGTTTTTTCGTGATTTTCTGCGGACCCATTGATTTTCAATAGGTCCGTTGAAAACTCAGCTAATGCACTGTTTGCCATCCGCGTCTGTGGTTCCAGTCTGTCAAAAAAATATAACCTGTCCTATTATTTTTGCGGAAAACGGTTCGCGGACCCATTCAAGTCAATAGGACCACTAAAAAACACGGAGGCACACAAGATTGTCATCCTCGTCCGTTTTTTTACTATCATTTGCATGGCAAACCTGTCTTCGACTTTTCTTTACTTTCCTTTATGTCTGGTGGTCCTCCAAAAATAAAGGAAGACACACGGAAGCAAAAACGGAAACGGATCACGGAACAACGGAACCCCATTTTGCGGAACGGAACACAACGGTCGTGTGTGTGAGGTCCAAGTCAACATTTCTGTATTAAAAATCATTTTTAATTGGTCTTATATAATATTCAAGTTCTCTGAGAAACCCTGACGTTTGGGTTTTCTTAGCTGTAAGCTATAATCAGCAACATTAAAAGAAATAAACTCTTGAAATAGATCACTGTGTGTGTATTGAATCTATGTAATGTTTAAGTTTGACTTGAATTACTGAAATAAAATAACTTTTCTATGATATTCTAATTCATTAAGATGCACCTGTAGATGTGTGTTTAAAGGGGTTATCCCATGAAAAATATAGTTTTCAAACCAGCACCTGGATCTGAATACTTTTGAGATTTGATGTAATTAACCCCTTGAAAACCAGCGCCATATATACGTGGCAGAAAACATCACTTTAAATATGGTACTTGCTGTGCACGTGGAGCTATCAGCCATAACACCGAGACAGAGACACTTAACCATAGCATCTAGGTGTTGAAAATGCAGCAGCTGTGCACTCCTGCTCCGGTAACAGCTTTCCCTGGCTGAGATCACTATCTTGTAGTGATGGGCCAGAGCCTGCTTGAGGCTCTGATCCCCATCATTGGTATATTCCAATACAGGACTGATGGTGGCAGCACTGCATTAGAATATGCAGAATTTAGTTTCTTTAATGCAGGCATGATCAACCTGCGGCTCTCCAGCTGTTGCTTATCTACAACTCCCAGCATGCCCTAATCGCTGTAGGCTGTCTGTGCATGCTGGGAGTTGTAGTTTTTCAACAGTTGGAGGGCATAAGGTTGGGCATCCCTGCTTTATTGGATAAGAATAAATTACACAATACAAATTGCAATCTAATGATTGCTTGTTATATTCGCTTAGGGCTATTTAACAAGTAAAAATTTTTTTTTGAAAATAAAAAAATCTAAAAAGTTCAAATGATCTCCCCTTTCCCCAAAATGAAAAAATAACATCATAGGCATCACCATGTCCAATAATGTCTGTACTATTAAAATCTAAAAATAATTACCCACTGATTTTACATATTCTATAACAGCTAACTCAAGGAACTGAAAATTACAAGCAGAAAGTCAATAATGTGGAACACTTGGATCAATATCACTAAGCGAGCAACATATTTAATGAAAATTGATAAAGTTTTCAAAAGGAGAAATACTTCACTGAAAGATTTATCATAAAGTAACCTAAATGTATTACATAAATATGAAATAAATAAAAAGAATTATTAGATTTTTTTTATACAATTATATCACACCAATGACTATTGCCAACAAATGCCTTGTAGAAAGTATAAAAAAATTAATAAATAAAAAGTCTGCCGATGCTCTAAGCACTTTTGTCTAAACTCATGGGATGATGATCTGTAATATTTATAGCCCTGGGTGTAAAGAAATAAAATAGTAATAGTTTTTGTAGATTTTGAACATTAATTATTTCAACCTTCCGCATATTTTTTTTAGACTAAATAAATCCAATTTCTCTAATCACTTTTAAAATGTAAAGTATGCCTAAACCTTGTACAGCTCTTCTTTCTTGTGCAGTGGGGTATGAAACTGTGCACAATATTCAAGGTGTACATTAGCTAATGATTTCTGCGGAAGTGAAATAATATTTTCTCCGTGTGAATTTATGCCTTTATTTTATCACGGTTTAAGTTGCCTTGGCAGCACCTGCCTTGCATTAGTTGCAGTGCATTGATATGTCCTTTTACATGTCTGCTTTACTCTACTGTATTACACTTAAGGAGTCATTCTGTTATTATATTCTAGATACATTACTGTGTATATATTAATCTTTTTTTTTTTTTTGCAATACCATATCCAAAATAATTTTTCCAGCTGTCCATATGTTGAAACATGACAGTTTCATATTTATCTATCGAAAAGCAATTAAGAAGTCACGTAATCATGGAATGACATGTTCTACCATAGACTGTAAATGTGGAATGCCAATGGAAATGTGGGGATTTTGAAGAGCTGCTATTTAAAATATTTGGGCCCTGAACTCAGAACCAGTCTGCCTGGGAAAGAAGGACAGAAGATTGAACGTGAAACCTGTGAAATTCATGGACCTCATCTTTGCACATTATTTCATCCATGGCTACAGTACCATCTGTACTACCCTAATCTGTATATCCATATTAACGCCCTAGAAAGCGCCAGAAAACATGCAGGATGTACGGAATGGGAAATTCGGATGTCTTCACTTCTGTACTTTTTCCATTGTTCTGCTGTGTTATAGGAACAATAAAAATAATGGGAGTGCCAAATCCATCAAATAACGGACACAGGCAAGTGCGCTGGGCTTCTGTCAGGGAACCCGTCATTATAATGGACAAAATAGACAGGAATACTGCTCTTTCCAAATTCATTGACAGAATGATTCCATGCAAATAACTATCAATTTAACAAAATTTTTACCAGCTGATCGGTGAGAATGCCGGGTGTTGGACCGCCACCGATCTAATATTGATGACCTATCCTGAGAATAGGTCATTAATAGTAAAATCCCAGAAAACCCCTTTAAGGACAGGGACAATTTTCATTTTTGCATCTTTTTTTTCCTCTTGCCTTCCATAACCCATAACTTTTTTACTTTTGCATGCTTATTTGTGTGGGACAAGATGTATTTTAATGGCACCATTTAATTTACCATATCTGGTACTGAAAAAATGGATGAATTAAAAACGCATTTCCACCTTGGTTCTTCTGGTTTTGGTTTTATGACATTCAGTACATGCTAAAAATGACATGACGAGCATATTCTGTGGGTCATTACGATTACAGTAATACCAAATTTATATAGTTTGTTTTATTTTACTAGACTCACAAACTCAGTTCGGTCACAAGGAGTGTAAAACAGATAAAACACCCGACCTGGGATTCGCTCCAGAAAGCTTCCCCAGCGAAACCCAGGTCGGGTGTTTTATTTGTTTTACACTGCTTGTGACCGAACTGATGCCTGTGAGTATAATAAACCCTTTTAACTCAACTTATGTGAAGGTGCTTCACTATTGTTGCAATCTTTGATTTTACACAGAAACTCGGTGGAAGGGGAAAGGGAGGCTTTGTGTAACTTGAATGCTTTCCCATATCCAATTTTTCTGAATGGTTCTGGAGTAGGAATTTCCTTCAGTGATTTCCTGAAGCAGCGTGGTCCAACAAAAAACGCAACTCTTGTGTGTGAACTGTTACCACTTCATTATTGGAACCTGCGATGCTGACATCAAAGGCAACGTACTAAAGTTTTTTTTTATATATTTAATTGCAAGTGTTAGTGGGATGATGCTGAGTTGTTACGTCAGGCACTGCTGTTTTAGAAAAAATATATACTTTTTAATTAAATATAACCTTCTTTAAGGGATAATTCCACTAAAACATTTCTCAAACTATTGCTGAGATTTTAGCACTGTACACTTCACTACCCGGCCTGTATTAGTATATAGGCGTCACTCTAGGCGATGTAGGCTGGATGCTGGCATTCTACCTAATCTTGTTTTTTACTGGGTTACAAAAAAGTTTTTCACTGGGTTACATTTATGTACTGTATGTTGAATAAAGGTTGTATTCTTTGACTATTTCAGAAAACTGACTTGGACTTCACTTATCCTTACTTGCTCCAGTCAAGTGTGTGAATTTATAGCAATTTTATTTATTTGTATTGCGTAGATTTCATGGTACTAGGCCCAGCACTATTGAGGATTAGGGGAGAGGATGTGCATTTTTATTATTATAACATATTAAATTAATCTAACAACCTTTTTTTGGGTGAAAGATTTAGTTGCATCTAATGTTTGATGCTTCATAAGGATATAATTTGTGACTTGATTTTCACAATATAGATAACATTACATGGACAAAAGTATTGGGAAACACCATTTAATCACTAAATTGAGGCGTTTCATTGAGTCCCATTGGCACATATGCATAAAATCCAGTCAGTCACTGTCTGACTTTACATACATTGGTGAAAAAATTGGTTCTTCTAAACAGCTCACTGAATTCCAGCGTGTTACTGTAACAGGATGCCACCATTGCAGTTCAATTTCTTCCCTCCCAAATATTCCATGTTCAACTGTGGCAGACTACATAGAGTGGGATCGCATAATAAAGTGAGTGCAAAAAAGTTGCCAATGATCTGCTTAGTAAAGGAGTCAAAAAACTCCTCTGGCATTAACTTTTGCACAAATGGCATGAGTTTCTAAGGCCAAGCAGTTGCATGCAAAACTTACATCACCAAGCAAAATGCCAAGCATCAGATGGAGTGGTGTAAAGCACACTGTCACGCCAGTAGACTCGGGAGCAGTGGAAATGTATACTGTGGGGTGATGAATGATTCTTCTTTATCTGCCCATGTGATGAACAAGTCTGGGTTTGGTGAATGCCAGGAGAGCGTTACCATTTAAATTAATTGTATGCTTCCATCTTTGTGGGAAACGTTTGGAGACGGCACTTTTCTGTTCCAGCAAGACTGTGTCCCACTGCACAAAAAAGGTCTTTAAAGGCATGGTTGGATAAGTCTGGTGTGGAAGAGCTTGACTGGCCCTCACAGATCCCTTACCTCAACCCACTTGAACATCATTTTGGGAGGAACTTTAATGAAGATTGCGCTTCAGGTCCTATCATCCACCATCTGTGTCTGACCTCACAAATGTTCTTCTGGATGAATGGGCAAATTCCCACAGACACACTCCACAATCTTATAGAAAGCCTTCCCAGAAGAGTGGATGCTTTTTAGCTGTCCAGGGGGGACCAACTGCACAACTGCATATTAATACTTACATAATAAAAGCTCCTGTACATGCAATGTCTAGGAGTCCCAATACCATTGTGTGTGTGTGTGTGTGTGTGTTTGTATGTATATGTATACAGTCCAGTATATCACTACTAGACAACTGGCACTGACTTTATAAAGTAATTATGTACTCTACACTGCCGATATAAATATGTTGTATGTGATGACTCTAAAGGGAATCTTTAGAACTGAGGAATTATGTCCAGAAGCTGCTATCATAGTATTCCAGCAAGTCATAATCCTTATCCACATATACCAAACTTGGCAGCATAATTCAGTTTAGCATTTTCTTCAAGATTCATTACAGAACATTTCAGATTAAGCAGCGAGACTGTCAATAAATATAGACTGGCTATTTGTGAGGTGTGACAATTGTGGCAATAATTCCATAAATAATTATATGAAGATTAAGTCTGGTTATGTCTATGATTTATTATAATGACTTCACATAAATTGTTTTCCCAGTTGATTTAAGGAAATATTTTACAGTCTGGCAATTAGTCTTCTTTAGCACATTTATTGACTCCCATTTGAATACATTTCAGTAAAAAAATATATATATATTTATAGAAATCGCCACAGGCAGCCAAGAACTTAGCAGCTACTGAATTTTCAGTAAACACATAACCTGTTTTATATTCAGCTGAAGACTTTTATGGATCAGTGAATGTGGCTAACCCTAAAGGCGTTATTCCAGTGCTCCGCTGGTATCAACCCTTTAACCCCTGTACAGGGTTTGGCATTTGCTGCAGGGAAGCATCCAGACTGCAACCTCCTGGGATAGTCCCGATGTAGTTGGCAGCTGATCCACTGAGGTCAAGGACTGCCGTGCAGGCACTGGATGATCAGGATACAGAATATGCATCAAAACCACAGGAGCAGTCTGAACAGTCACTGAGGCACAGGTTACTAGATATAGATTGCACACTGGAAGTGAATGAAAACACAGGCAAAGTGGCAGGCTGGGTGGTAGTGAAGACACAGGCAAAGCAGGCAGGCTAGGTGGGTAATGGACAAAAACATCAACAAGGAAGACAAAAATTTACACAAGCAATTTAAACATGAACAGAACTGAAACTGGAAGTGTAGACGCACACAGGTAGGGTGGGTATAGAGCTGGAGCACAAATAGGAACAAATGCAGGATAAACTCAGGCAAAGTGCAGGAGAATCGCAGAAGCACTAGACTTCAACACCTTTGCTGGTCACCTGGAACCTTAAAGCTCAGACAACCTGTGCCTGGAGAGGGTTCCTTAAATACCCAGGGACCCCTAGCCATGGCTAGGGAAGGATTTAGAAGCGTGCACCCTTGACCATTAAGATGTGAGTGCACACCCTAAGATGTAAGAGGCTGGAGTGATAGGTAGAAGCATTGAGGTAGCATCATGGTGACTAGCATGGCCTCCATGCACACAGGGGAGAGCAGGGTAGTGGCAGCCATGGGAATCTGACCTAACAGTGCCTCCACCCCACTTCTGTCCCCTCTTCTTCAGGTTGGATCTAAGCAGACACCTCTTCACAAGAAGAGAAGCATCAAATGTTCTCCATTGGTTCCCACAACCCTTCTTTTTTCACATCAACAATGTTCTTGATTTCTAGAATTGACTGAAGCCATAGTGGCAGGATAAATAGTATATTGTGGTTTCTTCTCCTGGGCAGTGAGATCCAGGTATATTGATAAGGCTTTAATGTTTTTGTTCTTCTTCATAAAGAACAACCCTGGGCCACGAGGTGTGGAGCTTTGAATCAAGCCCATCTGACAATTACAAGGATGATGAGGTGGTGCAGAATCTGCCACATTCCTATTTGAAACATCATCAAAATGATGTTACGCTACTGGCAATTCTTCCAGGTTTTGAGATACAGGTGGAGGTTGAACAGGCTGAACAGGAGCTAAGCATTTGGGGTGACAGGTTGATCCCCAAATAAGAACCTGTACAAACCTTTAATCCACAACAAGATTACGTTTACAGAGCCATGGCAGACCCAAGAATAGTGGACAAGACAGCTTCAGAGCACAAGTACATTGATCTTCTCTGAGTGGGTCACACCCACGTACAGATCCAAGGACATAGTGACAAACTGTGTGGGCTTGGACAGAGAGCCTCCAACAATAGATGTCATCACTAAGGCCCCTCCAAACATCAAACCTGAATCCAATACTGGTCCACCATAGACTGATGCAGGAAACTACCTGCTGAACCACAATCAAGGAGGGCTTAAACGGGGAAACAAGTACCATTACAGGATAATGTCGCTGGAAAAGACAATCACGTAGATGAAAGATCTTAACTAAGTCTTTCCTGCCTACCCTGGATTTTGGAGACCCCTGGCTTTTTGAGGATGACTGCAAGCAAAATGACCTGTGTCTCCGCAGTATAAACAAAGACCATTGGCATGTCTGAGGTTACACTCCACTTTTATCAGCCTTATTCTAGCTACCTGCGTAGGTTCTGGCAAGATAGCTGGTAAGGAAGAAGAAGGAGACAGCAGTTCCTGAGAAACTGGTGTCCATCAAAAGGGTCTTCTATCTTTGGCCACTTCCTTGGCACGCTCACAGAACCACAGATCAACACAGCTAAAATTATCAGAGCATTCCCAGGGAGGTTGGGATGTCCCGACCTGTCAGGTCATTTTTTAATTCTCTAAACAGCCGATACCAAAAGGCAGACCACAAGGCCTCATTATTCCAATCTAAAACTGAGGCCTATAAATTCAGGATACCTCTTTTCAACATGCTTATTGAGATATTAATATGCAAAATTCTGTTGGTCATTATTACTATATTAGTTGGGGATCACTTAGAGAGCTCACTAGTTGGTAATAAAACACCATTGCCATATTTAAAGGACATAGGTTGATATGTTCGGTATTTTATAATATTCTTTCCATATTCTAGTGAGTTTATGAACCAAATAGGAAATTTTTCAAATCTGTTTGTCAATTAAATGTGTGTTTTTTTAGTGATATGCTTGTGTTGTGATCCAGAGCCAGAACAACTTTGTCATATGTTATATATACTCTCTACCAATTATTTTGCTGGATTGCCTTATTCTACAACATCATTACATCAGTTCTGCCAAGCATTAAGGTACAATGCTATTAACAATGTATCCTGTGATTATTTTTAATTTCCATAAAAGCAATTTTTCCGGTAAATAACTTAAGGGTTTGGGTTCTAATGTCACATAGTAGACAGCAGAAATTACACCCCAAAATAACAAGTATATTGCTAAATTACAAAGACATATTACACATTCCTTTCCAATATCTAACCCAAGATAAATAAAAGGAGAATTGTGCAAAGCTGAAAACTGCCAGTATCACTAGTAAAAGAACGGTTCTATCTGCTCCTCATGCTTCTGGGTACATTTTATTACTTTTTTTTTTTTTTTAACTGGCAATGCACAAATGTTGTACTCTTTGAACTTCCATCAACGACTTGAGTACTTGAGGGAATTATGCACCCCGGGTTGATTTATGTGCTGTGCTATAATTTTTCTGTATTATATGTACATCACTGAACTCTTCTTACTCAAATACCATGCTTCAAGCTATAATCTTGAAATTAAGGCAGAAACAATACACTTCCCAACCCATGGCTTTCTGGCATTAGAGATGTATTTTTATCTACAGTTAGATATTAGAAAATGATATGCAGTCCATAAAAATATTCAGTCTCCACCCCTACAGCATTTTAAGGCTCCAGTTAATTAACGCTTTTAAGGGTTTTACTACCATAGATGTGTCCATAGACATAAAAGCCAAACGCACCTATTACGAGTTTGCTTGGCCATTTCTGTAACTTCCATAGACTTGAATAGAATAGGTTTCATACATGCACAGCCACCTCTGCATTAAATCTCAACTTGTAAGTGGAGTCCATCTCACAAGGCACTAGTGGGGTCAAGAGATCTCTAAGACATGTTTGTCATCAACAATGTCTGTAGTGGGAAAGTAAATAACAGTTGAAGCTGGTCCACAAATATTCTGTCAGTGATCCTAATGGCAAGGTTGCAAACCTCCTTTTTTCTGGACAACTTATACAAAAATAACATTCTATATTTTTGTGTCAACCTAAATCAATCATAAAATTGATAAGAAATATAATCTAAAGCTCAGAACAGTGACATGAACTCACAGGAGTCATGTACTCTGAACTGTAAAATCTTGCATACAACAATTTTTCTTTAAAGCAACACTCTAGTCCCAACTTAAACTACGACTAAAACTACATATTGGAAATGTTAAGAGAACATACCCGTCCGCTCCACTAGAATTATGGTGCCTCCATTGCCAAGTTCTGGTCTGCCGACTTCTTTCGCAAAATGGTTGCCAGAGTCTTAGACTTGCAGATGGTGCTGCTGTCATAAAGTCTAAGACACGCTTTCATTGATCTGGCTTCAAGCTAGAGCCTCTAGTATTAAGGAGATATCAGCTACATTCTTGGCTACAAAAGTGCTTTCCTGCTAGGGCATATGAGGGAGGATTTTGCCTTTCTCTGGATCAACTAGGGTTTCTGAGTAGAAGGTACAATCATGTGCACACTTTGAAATGTTATGGTGTCTCTAGAATTTACAACCAAGGAGTACCAGCAAAGTCAGCTAATTTGAGCAATGAAGGCACACACTACCTATCATGCAAATATAAAAAATTTGGAACTGACATTTTAGCATAGATGTATATATTGCATGTTTTCTAAGCGAGCGGAGACCACTGAACCCATTCCCACTACGTGAGCTCTAATTCCTTGGGCACAGGTCTCTCGGATAATCAAGGCCTGATTGCAATTTTATTCATTGCAGGGAAGCATGATTAAGTACCAGCTAAACGAGCGCACACAAATTGGTGGAGGTCAATCTCATAATCCGTAGGAGAATCATTTCATACAAATGTCTGCTATCCCCACTTAGTCTTAAACAGTCACATACTGTAAAACTATATACTTCATTATAGGGCAACTAACCTTTTATAGAACTATATTTAAAAACATTCTAAATGCCCCAAAATTTATTTTTGTAATATACTTTATCGGTTTTACTGCCAAATTAGGCACCTAAAGCTCAGGGTGCCTATAATGCTTTGTATAGTTGAAATCCATACACCGATGACATGTACTTGGTGAATGAATTCCACATTTCTGCTAGAACATGGACCGCAATGAGCTCAGTGCTGGTAAGAGCAAATATCACTGCTCCTGCCTCTGCCCTCTCTCCATCCATCTTTATTTGCTACTTATACTACAACTTAAAAAGGCTCTTCTGCTCAAACTTTCAAAGTGCTTGTTTCCCTACACAAAATCATGATGCGACAAAAAAATGAAAAGGATCATGCAACTGATATAAAAACCAATGGAGGTAATCATTCTGTTGATGACTTTGCCTAATCTGAGCAAAACAAAGCTGTTCTACTTTGAGACAGCTAATTAGGTGGGCAGAGAAGAGAAGTGAAGAGTCTTAGGTTATTCTTTGCCTATGGGGCCTAATCAGAAATGTGATAGCTTTAAACCAAATTTGTATCACAAACAATCATCAAGCCCATTTGGAGACTTTCGGTACCTGTGATACATCAACTCAACCATAGACAGTACCACAATCCTATTACTGTCCTCAACAAAGTGGGCCTGTCTCAAAGAACTGCTTTGATCCGGTTAACATAGGCTGTCAGAGGAGACTGTGCTCTTCCCCATGGTAGAAATGGCCCTTTTCTCACAGTCCTATTATGTCATGAGCATGAGACCAATGATGAATTAATTTGAAATACGGTATATTGCTATCCAGGGTTTCTGTATAGTCATCCAGGTGAAAAATTCATGAAGAAACGTTGGCTGCCAAAATGGATGGAACACCTATGGACACATACACCCATTTCTAACCCATAACCTAATTTAATTTGGTGATATTTTGCTTTGTTATTATCTTATTGTCTTCAGTATAGCTTATTTAATTTGTTTTCCATTTAGTGATGGTTTTGGTACTTGTGTTCATCCTCCTATCTTTTATTTTTTAGATTTTCTATGGTCATTTGGATATTGACTTATTTTTTGTTCCTTGAGGTGTATCTTTTGAATTGTGAAGGGGTGAGTTTGGGTGTACTATTTTATGTGTTTTTTATTTGAAAAATACTATAATTTTGTATACACGTTTTTGTGTGTTTGCTACTCATTTTATACCTAATTTTCTTGTGTATTTTGTACATGTTTTGTGAGTGTACTGGCTTCATACCTATGTGACATGTAGTGGCGCCTGCCTTTCAGGCTTAAATGACCTCTTAATGCACCAATAGTTCCACCAACAACTTGCACATGACAAGTATTGGACTTCTGCACAAGCCTGGCTGATTCTCGTCGAGCGCACAATCTTTGATCATTTTTATCATTACTTTTGACTATGCAAACATTTTGCTATTTCATCTTGTTTCTTTAAAAAAAAATAAAAAATATATATATATATATATATATATTATATATAGATGTTTTCACTAAAGTAAAATGATTTATAGCCCACATCCTCCCTATGAGGCATACATTTGTTTTCTACTCTATATCCATTTTTGCTGTTCAACTAATGACTTTCTTTTATGTAAAAATATGAAACAATACATTAAGGAAGGTTAAGTGATAACGCTGCTGACAATTATTTCGCTTCTCTGAAATACAATGAATGGAAGACAAAAGGGTATGTTCAAGTGTTTCATTGTTCTTATTCATAGAATACAAGGTCACAATCAAATTCAGTTTTTAATGACTTTGGCCAACTGTTAAACAAAAGGCAAACAACACATAACCTAAATTAGACAGCATACGGGAGAAATGAATGATGTCTGTATATCCACACCACCAACAAACTACTAATTTGAGTTGGTGGTTGATATGTAATGGTAATGTTGCAGAATGAGGACAAACACAGACACTAATGCCTCTTCCATATGTCAGTGTTTGGTCAGCGATTTCCATCAGTGATTGTGAGCCAAAACCAGAATTGGAGCCTCCACAGACATAAGGTATAGGGGAAAGATCTGCACCTTTTCTGTGTTTAGAACCACATCTGGTTTTGGCTCACAATTTGTGATGAGCGAACTTCATATTTGTTTCAAGTTCAGGTTCGGGTTCAGGTGTGTGCTGAATTGCGTTATGGATTCTGTTACCACGGTCCATAATGAAAAAAATCACAGAATGAAGTGGCCTAAATGGGAGGAAGTGCTCAAAACCCCAAACACTGTAGCGTGTTTATACCCGGGGGAGCAAGTAGCCCCTAGTAAAAATGCATACAATGGAGGATGTCGGCAGTGGACCACATGCACCAAAAAAACATCCTACACAAGATGGAATAATGTGTGGATGACAATATAAAAATCCATAAATCACTTCAAAAGGTGCACCACAATAATATGCCACTGACAATACTGGCCAAACCCTCACGCTGATGTTAAAGACTGAGACTTTGACCAATATATTCCAGTCAGAAACATATTGGAGCCCAAGGCACCCCGTCAAGGTATCTCAGTGTGGCATGGGTCCTACAGCTAACCTACCTACAGTGTGTGAACACAGTCCGATAGGTGCTGAGGTCCAACTCACAGCCAAACTCCCACATACCTCCATAGTAAGATCACTAATACAGTGGAAGGGTAGGAGGAGGCTGCGAGCCCCACCTATAACAGGCCATGTGACACAGGCTACCAGGTGCGCAGAATGTTACCAATGATAAACTATGGCACATTCCATATTTGTGTTAGGTGCTTACGGTAGTACAGAGAAGAGCCCTGGAATGCAGGGAAAGAAATGCAGTCGGTTGTGGTGTGCCGAAACCGAGGATGAGGTAGGCCTAAGAAAGAAGAGGGCCCACCCAAGGAAAAGACATAAAAGAAATGAGTTGTAACTGAGTGGAGTGGTGGGAGGGACAAAGCTCAGACCTCAGACGGTGCAGGAGCCAGGTAAGGGGGGTGCCCTAAATAGGCTGGAGGCGGACCTCAGCCCCTCCCACAAATCCAGGCAAATGCCTTAATACTTGTGTTAGGTGCTTACGGTAGTACAGAGAAGAGCCCTGGAATGCAGGGAAAGAAATGCAGTCGGTTGTGGTGTGCCGAAACCGAGGATGAGGTAGGCCTAAGAAAGAAGAGGGCAAAAATGGAAATAACCAGTTTATTTGTAACCAACAAAACATGTAAACAGCTCAACCCGACAAGCTTTGGAAAGCCACTCTTAACTCATGCGCTGGATTGGGAATGTACCGTGCATATGCGGACGACTTCCAGCGTCCCAATTTCTTGATAACATGGGTAGGGATGTTGGCACTGGAGGCCGTGGATGCAGCTCCAATGCAAAAGGAGTGCGTCGAGTAGCTGCCAGCGTTTAGGCCCAGTTGGGTGAGAAAAGACCTGACATGGATCATGAAGGTGGTCGTGGTGAGCACCGATCATGGGGTAATATGAGATGTTGACGGGTAAATGCTGACTACTCTTGGACTGAGGTAGGGTCAGGATGTAGTGATCCAGGTGTTTGGATAAGTGGGAGACGAGGAGACAAGGTGAGGTTTGGGACGTGGAGGTGGTAGTGAATTCTCCGGGCCTCAGGAACCCGTAGAAGGCTAAGTAAATTGCGGTTTTGATGACAGTGTTGGTATTTGAATCAAAAGGCGTGGCGTCCAGCAGGTCGGATAACGCCTTGAAGATATGACTGTCGATGGGCAGCCTTTGGGCTGGACGTGCGGGTTCCGTCTTCTGAATGCCTCTGAGTATTGTTTTGATTTGGTGGGAGGCCATGAAGCTGGTGTAGTTAGGGTGCAAGATTAACATGTGATGTTGAATGCCCGTGAGATATAGTTTGATGGTGTTGTATGACATTTGGAGTTTGAGGTGGCAAAAAGAAGCAAATCCCAAAACAGATGACATGATGAAAGGGTGCGTGATGTTGTGTTCTACCAGGAATCTGTTGAAAAGCGTGAACGCTCTGTTGTATGTCCTATGTGTATTGACCGATAGTGAAAAGTGGGCCAAAGACTGGCTATGCCGCATGATGGCCTCTAGTCCAGAATGAGTTGCTGAAATGACGGGGTGCTGGAGGCAGTGGGTGATGCTGACGGGAGATCCTGATGAAATGCCTGGAATTTGAAGCGAGACAAATTGTCAGCAGCCGAATTGCACACCCCCGGGACATGGAAACAATGCAAGAAAAAATTATTGCAGGCGGCCAGCCAAGTGAGTCTTCGCATGAACCTCATGATTGTGAGGGATTTAGAACGACCTTTGTTTATGATCTGGCAGGTTGCTTGGTTGTCCGAGTAGCAGCGGACCTCCAGATTTGCCCATAAATGACCCCACGCCACGGCAGCCGCTACGATGGGATAGATCTCAAAAAGTGCTGAGGTAGTGGAGAATCCTTCCAGACCCTGGACCTCAGGAGGCCAGCCACCCCACAGCCAGTCGTCCCCAAATATGGCCGCAAAGCCTGTGGTAGATGCCGCATCTGACCAGATGGAGGGGGAAGAGTCCGACAGCTGAGGGAGAAACAAGCTCCTGCCATTCCAGGTGGACAGAAATCTCCTCCACATACCCAGATCCGCCGCAGCGTGGGCATCCAGGGACAATCTGTGCGAGTCGTGTCGGAACAAGGGGAAGAGGTGCAGAAGCCGTGAAATAAACGAGCGACCCTGGGGTATGATGCGCATGGCAAAGTTCAGGGACTGTAGTTCTCTGCGGTTGCAGGTGCCGAGTTGAAGATAGCCGTCTATGTGGGTGAGAATGTCCTGGATCTTCCCGGACGGCAAACTGGCTTGCATCGAAGCTGAATCCAACTGGATACCCAGGAAGGTGATGATCGTGTCCGGCCCCTCTGTCTTCTTGGTGGAGAGGGGGACCCCCAGTTCCTTGAACAGCTTGATGGTGGCTCTGAGGCTGGAAGGAGGGGAAGTGTTTTCTTCCACCAATAGGAAGTCATCAAGGTAATGTAAAACCAGCGGGCATCTCGCTATATTCAATAGCAACCAGCATAATGCCTCCGCAAACACGTCGAAGATGGCCGGGCTGCTTTTGGACCCGAAGGTCAATCGGGAGAAAAAATAGTACTTCCCTGACCACTTGATGCCGTGCAGGTGCCACAGGGTAGGGTGAATCGGCAGTAATTTGAAGGCGTTGGCGATGTCGGTTTTGCTGAGCCATGCCCCCACCCCCGCTTGTCTGATGGCCGTGATGGCGTGGTCAATGGTGGTGTACTGCAGAGAGAATTCCTCCGAGGGAATGAGGGAGTTGAGACTGGGGTTGCCTGTCCCGTGAGGCGCCGATAGGTCGATGATGAGCCTCTGTTTCTGGGAAGATTTCCCAGTGACGATGCCAATGGGGTTGGTGCGCCATGTGGCAAACGGGGGGGTCTTGAAAGGACCTAGCACAAAACCCTCTGTTACCTCTTGGGCTATGAGGGCGTCAATGGCGGTGGGGTTGTGCAGAGCGGATAAAAGATTGGGACACTCCAGGGTGCCTGTTGGCATGTACAGGATGCCCGTGTGGAATCCTTCTGTCAACCCTGAGATGAGAAAATCTGAGAGATGCCTAGAGGGGTGCTGCGACATGAGCGCGGTAAAAACTGGCATGTTGATGGTTGTTAGATACGGTTTTGTGCAAATTTTATTCGGACACATGGATTTGGCATGTGCCCGGAAGCATTTGGTGCATATATGTAACAATTTACATCCGTTATAATTACAGGACCCCTCATTGAAATTATTACAAATCATGGATTTGCCTAGAAATTTGATCGGCCGACCCAGCTTGTCCCGGGCCAGTCTCTCCGGGACCCCGGAGGGCCCAGCTACCTGGGAGGGGCCCTGTCTGACCGACGTGTTCGGGCAGAAATTGGTGGTGTGGGCCGTGGAGGAGCAGTGCGCACAGGCTGGGGTCCTAAGGCCTGCGAAGTGGCGGCAAAATATGACCGTGTCAATCCTTGCCCAGTTGGAGCGGACTCCGTACTGGGAGAAAGCCCCCGCCACCTTCGCCGAAAAAGACCTGTGATGGTCATAAAACGCTGATCCTCCGTATTTGTTGCCCAAGTCCACCAGTTTGTGTAAGTAGAGGTCGAATTCCTCCCTTCTGTTGGGGTGGACCGCACAGATGACCTCTCTGTAGATTCCGAAGGCCAAAACGAATTCGGGAATGGTCAATTTCCTATTGAGCCGGGCATCCCTGGACTTGACTACAACTGACACCTCGTCATAGGCGTACGTCGTGTTTTCGACCACGTCCTGGGAGGCAATCAGAAGGGAGGCCAGGTTTACATCCTTACCTTCCAGGATATCCCGTTTCAAGTGCTCAGGAATCATATGCGCCGGGTTGACTTCCCGGTCCTCCATGCTAGTGGATGGAGTGATCACCGGTAAACCGGCCGGTGCTGGTGATGCTGCAGGTGGTGGACCCGCCAAGGAGAGGGTCGTGGTGACCGCTTCTAGCCTTTCCAGCCTGGCGTTGACTGTTGACATAGATGTCATCAGAGAGGCCAGCATGGCGTGGATGTCCCCGGTGCCAGACTGGCTGGGTCCTTCCCCCGCATCCCCAGGATTGGTTGATGCGCGCAGCAGCCGGAACAGCTCCGCCTTTCTTGCCGTGGCAGGGAAGGGAACGTGACGTTTCCTTAACTCCGCCGTGATGCGTGGAACTGTCCAGGACCGGATGGACGCAGGACTGGCTAGATCGTCTCCCGGCGTAGCAGTGACAGATCTAGCCGGGGTGCCAGGTAGGGAGAAGTTTTCTAACCCATCCAGCGACATACTACAATAAAAAAAGTTGATTAATTTGAGGCCACGCAGGAACGTGCTGGCTAGCTAGGCCGAACGGCGAAAAAAATTACATTTGCATGGTGACAGATGAGGCCCTGCTAGTTGCCAAGCGGCTTTGAGAGGCTCTACCTATGATTTGGCGCAAGGGGATAATGAGGCCACTCGTGGTAGCGGCAGGATCGTTGGCCTCTCGGTGACTGTAAGACAGGACTAGGGGAAGGGAGTGACAGGTGAGGCCCTCTCTATGCAACATGCGAGGCGGCTTACTAACAAGATGGCGCGTTGGGCAGGTGCCTCCGTACGTTTGAGGCGGGGTGTCGGCCTCGCGGGACCACTAACTGCTGGCGAAGCCAAAGAAGGGGGGGGGTACCTAGTGGGATGATGGTGCCCCTAAAGCCAGCACGCTGACCCTAACGGGACCGTCCGAAATGTGAGGAAGATTTTGGTAAATGAGCAGGTGAACGTACCTGGTACTAAGAAAAATTCTCCGGCTACACGGTAGTGTAAACAGTATAGGTTAACCGCCTAAAACACAAGGGGGGGGGGGGTAGACATGACAAGTGTGAGAAAAATGTGTAAAGCATGTGGTACATGTGCATGACCGGGAGGATCATGGCGGTTATCCGTGAAATGACAGCTTGCGCCTGGTGTGAAAGGGGGACCGGTGCGTGCCGTGTGGCCATGCCCAGGTGAAAGTGCGTGTCTGCAATGGATGGCGCATTGGGACCGTGCCCCTGCCATTCCCCCTACCCATTGGAGTATGAAGCAGCGATGTGAATTTTAAAAAAAAAATTCTTTTTTTTTTTTTGATCAATCATGTGTCCCCTGATTAATCTGATTAACAAATGGAAAAAAAAAATAAAAAATATGCATCACACCGCCGATTCAAACTGACAAGATTCACATTTGGCACTAAATTCCATTGCAATCCATGGGACATGATGAAATCCATGGTGGAACACAGATAAGGAGTATGATTATGAAAAACACACAAATTACTAGCTTCATGATATGATAGTGGTAGCCCATGATGGAGAAAAAAGGGGGGCTGCTGGGGAGTGTGATGATGGGGCGTGCTGGGAGGCTCCCCCGCCGTCCGCCGGTGTGCCCCCCGCACCCGATGCGGCTCGCACGGCCGCCGGGACACTGCGCACGCGGCGACGGAATCGCCATGCATGCGCCGAATCCCGGCCGCGCATGCGCAGACCAGGCACCAGGACGCGGCCGGGCGCCACCGGCCGCGCGGCAGGAGGAGTGGTGATCAAGCAGGAGGTAGCGGGGAGGGGATGACAGGGCCGCGGTGAGCCCTGTGAAGGTGAAATGAAACCGCCCGTGAATGACCGGGGGGGGGGGTATGAGCGTGGCGGGTGTGGTGTGCGTGCCATGGAACAGCCTGAAGATGGTGGCCGCGGGGAGCGACACCGGGAGCAGGTGACCACCCCCTGCCGGCGAACCCATGCGACCGGAGTCCACCCACGGCCGCCGGGACACCGCGCACGCGCCAACGAAATCGCCGCGCATGCGCAGAACCCCGGCCGCGCATGTGCAGACCAGGCCCCAGGACGCGGCCGGTCGCCATCGGCCGCGCGGCAAGAGGAGCGGCAACAGGCAGGAGGCGGCGGGGAGCGCAAGCCCAGTGAAGTTGACATGAACGGGGGAGGAAGGGGGGGGGCCTGAATGATGGATGTTGGGGGGTGATCCCACCGGGGAATGGGGCTGGGACCGACAGGGGCTGACCGGACTCTGCTGGGGAGACGTGAGAAATGCCTGAGAAATGAGCTGGTGGTGACTGCTGCGAGAAGCCGTGACCTGGGTGCAGCGTGTGTGAACCAACAGAAAAGGGGGGACCATGCCGCATGCCGTCAGAGTGTAAGACCGGAGGTGGTGCAGATGTGAAAGAGAATGCATGCCGAGGTGTGACAGAAATGAATGCTTAGTGACTTGTATTGAAACCGTGACATTGGTGCGCCATGATGAAAAACCTGAACCGGTACTGGGGCAACCGTGAGGCCCTGCTGACCCGTACGAAATAACTCACAGTTTGACGGGCAAACGCGACCCACAGTGAAACCGAGTGAAGCTGGGAAAGAACAGCAATGCTCCAAAACCAGACCCAGACGGCGACGAAAAGCTCTCAGAAAATCAGCGGCTCGTAGGTAAATTCCTCAGAACTCCAACAAGCGACTTCCTCTCACAAAGCTCAGACCTCAGACGGTGCAGGAGCCAGGTAAGGGGGGTGCCCTAAATAGGCTGGAGGCGGACCTCAGCCCCTCCCACAAATCCAGGCAAATGCCTTAATACATATCAAGATAAAAATCACAGAATGAAGTGGCCTAAATGGGAGGAAGTGCTCCAAACTCCAAACACTGTATCGTGTTTATACCCGGGGGGGGGGGGGCAATCCCTCCACATGTGATCAGCTGCTAACGGCAATCCCCAGCAAAAATGCATACAATGTGCAGCCAGCCAGTAGCGCGGGGGCAACAAGTGAGGTGCACGGTGCACCGATGAGTAGCCAAATTATAACACACAGTTCATCAGTTTACTCACGGTTAGCAGAAAGCCTCTCTGGGCTGGCAGCACAGTGTTGAGGTGGACAGCACAAAATCCTCTGGGGCACGCTGTGTGGTAGGGAAACATCAACCAAGATGGTGGTTGAGGTGCCCTTGATGTTAGGGCTGCTTAGGGTGCTTGTTGCGGCTGAGTCCCTTGATGGTTTTGTCGTGACGCCAGTACCGTTAATGGTGGTACAACCAATAATAGTAATAATGAGGTAGGCAGTGGTAAGATGCAACTCACAACTTTTACTGGTGATGACTTTGATGGTAGCAGTACAAAATACAGTCTCTTGATGGTTTTAGAGTAGGTCTGCAAATAGACTGTTTCTAGGCTTTTTAGGTTTGACTTGGAGCTGTAGGAAAGGTGTACCTTGTTCCTGTTTATGTGCTCAGTCCTATTCTTTGTCCTTTCCCTACAATCTGAACATTGGGGACAGGTAAACTCATCTGTTTCCCAGAGTTATGGTGTGGCTGCCAGAAGCTATATGTCCTCCACCATGCGCAAAGGTGTCTGTAGCCCTCAATAATGGCTGTCATCACCGATGATTCCTTAGGAAGCTTGTGTCATGGTCTTACCTTCTTGCTGTTCTCCTTCGTTTGACATGTGCTGGCGGCCATCTTGGTTTCTGGGTTTCTTGTAGCCTCCCACCCTGCGGCTTCTCCTTCCCACTGGGAGGAGCTGGATGCCTAGCTCATATATATATAGGAGGTCTGTGGCTTCAGTTCCTTGCTTGGTCCTCCTGTGTTCACATGCTTCTAAGACTGCTGCTGCTTCTGGTTCCTGATCCTGGCTTCGTCTGACTACCCTGCTGGTTCCTGATCCAGGCTTCGTCTGACTACCCTGCTGGCTCCTGATCCAGGCTTCGTCTGACTACCCTTCTGGTTCCTGACCTCTGGCTTCGCAAGACCCTGCTTCGGTTTAGCCATCCGTTTGGACTTTTGCCTTACAGCTTGATTTTCAATAAAGCCTTCTTATTTCCACTTATCTCTTGTTGTACGTCTGGTTCATGGTTCCATGACATTAGGACCAAGCCATGAATTCTGACGGTACAGGGCCATCCTCGCTACCTACGCTGGTTGCCAGACTTGATCAGCAGGATCACCTGTTGGGTCGGTTCGCTGTGGCGTTGCAAACCCTGCTTGAACGCACGGCTCATTTAGCTTCCGTTGCCGAAGGGTCGGTTGTCGCTCCTGGGCCCGCTCCTACTGCCACTCCGGTTGTTGCGCCAGAGTCTACCCCGACACCTGTTGCTGCGCCTGCGGTGTTTCGGGGTATGACCGGTTCTGCCCCCCTTCCACAGCGCTTTGGGGGAGAGCCAACTCAGTGCCGAGGTTTCCTTAACCAGGTGGGCATTTATTTCGAGTTGCTGCCACATGCCTTTCCTACTGAGAGATCAAAGGTGGGCTTCTTGATCTCGCTGCTCTCGGACAAGGTCTTGGCCTGGGCCAGCCCTTTATGGGAGAACAACAATCCGGTGGTTGCCGAGTTTTCCGGTTTTGTTGCTTCTCTTCGGAAGGTATTCGATGTGCCGGCTCGTGCTGCCTCTGCTGCGAAGCTCCTTATGTCCATCAGACAGGGTTCACGATCCGTAGCTGAATACGCCATTGAGTTTCGTACCCTGGCAGCAGAGGTGGGCTGGAATAATGAGGCTCTGGTCGCTGCTTTCTCTCATGGTCTCTCGGATGCCTTGAAGGATGAGGTTGCAGCTAAGGACCTACCAGTGGAGCTCGAGTCTCTTATTTCTTTCCTGATTTTGATTGACACCAGACTCAGGGAGAGACCTTCCTTTAAGGAGAGCCTGCGGAGGTCTTCTAACAGATTGGCGCCTACGTTTGCTGTCCCACCCGTGCCTCCCTCTCCTCCCACGCCTCCTGGGGATGACTTGTCTGGGGGTGAACCCATGCAGCTGGGGTTTGCTCGCCTGTCCGAGGGGGAGAGGGTACTCCAGAGACGCGAGGGCCGATGCATGTACTGTGGTCTCGGTGGGCATTTTCGGTTGGCATGCCCGAACCGTCCGGGAAACGCTCGCACCTGAGATCCTGTCGGGGGCAGATCTTGGGTGGAGTCTCCTCGTCCCCGGTTTCCCGTGTTGACAAACCACTGATTACTGTTGTCCTCTCCTGGGTCGGGGGCTCGGTGACGACCCAGGCGTTGGTGGACTCTGGTGCTGGTGGTTTGTTCATTGATAGTGTGTTCGCTGCCGCCAATTCCATTCCTCTGCAGCCTCGAGGTTCCCCACTGGCTCTTGAGGCGATAGACGGCAGACCCCTTCTGCCGCCACATGTGACTCATGAGACCCTTCCAGTGGGGATGGCCATTGGTGCCGTTCACAGAGTCGGTCTGTCTCCAGGTTATTTCGTCTCCACACTACTCGGTGGTCTTGGGGTACCCCTGGCTCCAGAAGCATAATCCGACTTTCGATTGGAGATCGGCCGAGATCCTCTCGTGGTCACCGCAGTGTGGGGCTAGTTGCATCCATGGGCCTGTCAAGTTGCTGTGTACTTCCTCGGACTCTCTGTTGCCTCCTGAATACGAGGAGTACCAGGATGTATTCGATAAGGTGCGTGCGGTTGCCCTACCTCCGCACCGCCCATACGATTGTGCCATAGAGTTACAATCTGGTGCCGTTCCTCCTCGTGGCATGGTATATCCACTGTCGGTAGCGGAGAATGAGGCCATGGAGGAGTACGTGAGGGAGGCGCTTTCACGCGGACACATTCGCAAATCCTCGTCCCCGGCAGGGGCTGGATTTTTCTTTGTGAAAAAGAAGGGCGGTGAGTTGAGGCCTTGCATCGATTACAGGGGTCTCAATCGCATCACGATCAAGAACGCTTACCCGATACCCTTGATTTCCGAGCTGTTCCGATCGCCTCAAAGGGGCCACGGTCTTTACCAAACTCGACCTGAGGGCGGCATATAACCTGGTAAGGATCAGGGCGGGCGATGAGTGGAAGACTGCGTTTAACACCAGGACCGGTCATTATGAATCCTTGGTTATGCCCTTTGGGTTGTGCAATGCGCCCGCAGTCTTCCAGGAGTTCATCAACGATGTTTTCCGTGACCTGTTGCAGCAGTGTGTGGTGGTCTATTTGGATGACATCTTGGTATATTCTGAATCCATGGAGGCCCACATTCTGGATGTCAGACGAGTGTTGCAACGGTTACGAGAGAACAAGCTGTTCGGTAAGCTTGAGAAATGCGAATTTCACCGATCCCAGGTAACCTTCTTAGGTTACATCATTTCCGCTGAGGGGTTCTCCATGGATCCTGAGAAGGTTTCGGCTGTCTTACAGTGGCCCCAGCCCAGTGGTCTTCGTGCCCTGCAGCGCTTTTTGGGCTTCGCCAATTATTATCGGAAGTTCATCAGGGACTTTTCCATGCTAGCCAAGCCTCTCACGGATCTGACCAGGAAGGGCAGTAATCCCCAGGTCTGGCATCCCGAGGCCATCCGAGCTTTTGAGGCTCTAAAGTCCGCCTTTGTGTCGGCTCCGATTCTGTCGCATCCCAACCCTGGGTTGCCTTTTGTCCTCGAGGTGGACGCGTCTGAGACGGGAGTAGGCGCCCTTCTGTCTCAGCGTAGAACACCAGAGGGTCCTCTGCTTCCTTGTGGGTTTTACTCCCGGAAACTGTCGTCCGCGGAGTGCAACTATCAGATTGGTGACAGGGAGTTATTGGCCATCGTGCAGGCCCTTAAAGAATGGAGGCACTTGCTCGAGGGCTCGGTGGTTCCGGTTCTCATCCTGACGGACCACAAGAATCTGACCTACCTCTCTGAGGCCAAGAGATTGACACCACGTCAGGCCAGATGGGCTCTGTTCTTGTCACGTTTTAATTACGTGGTCTCCTACCTACCCGGTTCCAAGAACATCAGAGCGGATGCCTTATCACGGCAGTACTCCGAGCTGTCCGGGGAGGAGTCGATTCCGACTTCGGTCATACCTCCGAATCAGATCCTGGCCGCCATTCGCACCAGCCTGACCTCTCCCCTGGGTGAGCAGATTTTGGCGGCTCAATCTGGTGCTCCCTCTGGGAGACCCAACGGCAGATGTTTTGTGCCTGAGGAGTTGCGCACTCGGTTGTTGCGAACCTACCATAACTCCAAGGCCGCGGGGCATCCTGGAAAGAATCAGCTGTCCTGGGCTGTTTCACGTCTGTTCTGGTGGCCTTCTCTACGTTCCGACATCGCCGCATATGTAGCAGCATGCTCCGTTTGTGCCCAGAGTAAGTCCCCTCGGCACCTTCCGTTGGGCCTTTTGCAACCCATAGCCACCGGGGAGCGTCCATGGTCACACCTGGGGATGGATTTCATTGTGGACCTCCCTGCATCCCGAGGCCATACGGTCATTCTCATGATTGTGGATCGGTTTTCCAAAATGTGCCACTGTGTTCCTCTCAAGAAGTTACCCTCTGCACAAGAGTTGGCCACGATTTTTGCCAGGGAGGTCTTCCGGTTGCACGGTTTGCCCAGGGAGATTGTGTCGGATCGGGGGAGTCAGTTTGTGTCCAGGTTCTGGCGCGCCTTTTGCTCCCAGTTGGGGATTCATCTCTCTTTCTCCTCGGCCTACCACCCTCAGTCCAATGGGGCCGCAGAACGATCCAATCAGGCCTTGGAGCAATTCCTTCGTTGCTATGTCTCCGATCACCAAGACAATTGGGTTGACCTCCTGCCTTGGGCTGAGTTTGCCAGGAACACGGCGGTGAACTCTTCCTCTGGGACGTCTCCCTTCATGGCCAATTATGGGTTCCAACCTGCCGTGTTACCGGAGGTATTCTGTCCCCAGGATATTCCGGCTGTGGAGGATCACCTTTCCGTCCTACGTGCTTCTTGGGTACAGATCCAGAGGTCCCTTGAGGTCTCTGCGCAGCGCCAGAGACTCCAGGCTGATCGCAGACGAGCGCCCGCTCCTTCCTACCAGGTCGGAGACCGCGTATGGTTGTCCACCCGCAACCTCAACCTTCGAGTGCCCACTCCCAAGCTGGCGCCTCGCTTTGTTGGTCCCTTCCGAGTGCTTCGCAGGGTAAACCCGGTAGCCTATGCCCTTGCGCTTCCTCCTGGCATGCGGATCTCAAACATGTTTCATGTCTCCCTGTTGAAGCCACTGGTGTGTAATCGTTTCACTTCCTCGGTTCCTCGGCCTCGTCCGGTCCAAGTGGGCAATCGTGAGGAGTATGAGGTGAGCAATATCCTGGACTCACGCCTGGTCCGCGGTCGGGTGCAGTTTTTGGTCCATTGGCGTGGTTATGGTCCAGAGGAGCGTTCCTGGGTTCCCTCCGCAGATGTCCATGCTCCTGCCTTGCTCCGCGCCTTCCACGCACGCTTCCCTCAGAAACCGTTCTTTACTCCGCGGAGGAGGGGCCCTTGAGGGGGAGGTATAGTCATGGTCTTACCTTCTTGCTGTTCTCCTTCGTTTGACATGTGCTGGCGGCCATCTTGGTTTCTGGGTTTCTTGTAGCCTCCCACCCTGCGGCTTCTCCTTCCCACTGGGAGGAGCTGGATGCCTAGCTCATATATATATAGGAGGTCTGTGGCTTCAGTTCCTTGCTTGGTCCTCCTGTGTTCACATGCTTCTAAGACTGCTGCTGCTTCTGGTTCCTGATCCTGGCTTCGTCTGACTACCCTGCTGGTTCCTGATCCAGGCTTCGTCTGACTACCCTGCTGGCTCCTGATCCAGGCTTCGTCTGACTACCCTTCTGGTTCCTGACCTCTGGCTTCGCAAGACCCTGCTTCGGTTTAGGCATCCGTTTGGACTTTTGCCTTACAGCTTGATTTTCAATAAAGCCTTCTTATTTCCACTTATCTCTTGTTGTACGTCTGGTTCATGGTTCCATGACAGCTTGTTTCTATTCCAGGGAGGCAAACTCTCTCCTACTGGTCAGGCATGCAAGTATATAGTCCGGCCGCAGAAGGAAAACGCTCTTTTGCGCCTCACATCTTAGTACTACCTCATAGCGAAGTTGGTTCCACTCACTGATCTGTGTCATGGAGTCTTCACTCTACATTTTCTCCCACTAATCTAATCTGATCTAATCAGATCTACTCTAAACTCTGATCCATTCTCAACCCTGAACTCCACTCAGATCTGATCTCCTCCAAACTCTCTAACTAGGCCTGACCTAGGTATATATAGAACCTAAGTTTGATCCCCATCTAGTGGTAGGATGTATAAATTACACCTAATCTGCCTGGTATTAGGGATTTTGCAGATACATTAGTACAAAGTACCACAATACAGCATAATGCAATTGTCAAGATAAAAAAAATGCTTTTAAGCAGTGCCCACACACACGTAGTGGGACGCTACAAATGGAGGATGTCGACAGCAGACCACATGCACCACAAAAACATCCTACACAAGATGGAATAATGTGTGGATGACAGACTATAATGCAATTACATGAATGAATACATAATGGAATGCCTTTAGAGGCATTCCATAATAATTGAAGTATATGGCAAGTCCTCTCCTGCATAACGGAAACCAGATAGATCCGTTATGCTGGCGATAGACTTCCGTTATGATGGAATGCCTCTAAAGGCTTTCCATTAGGCATTTCATAATGGCATTGTGTTATGATCCATGGTAACAGAATCAATAATGCAATTCAGCACATACCCGAACTGAACCTGAAGTTACAAAACGGAAGTTTATTCATCACTACTCACAATTACTGATGGAAATCACATGTGATTGAGGCATAATTCTGAGGATCAGTTGGATTGACTCCGGGTGATCTAACAAACCACTGATTATTCGGGGCTCTGAGAGATTTAGGGGGGTATACTCCGTCTTATCTCAGACTCTTCTCATACTACTGACCCACTCTGACGAATTGGCTATTTGTAGTGCGTTTATGACCTATAAACCACAGCTGCTTAAAATGCGTGCTTGAACAGGGTTCAATCACCGGCATTGCAGTTATTCCTTTAATCTTAGGCAGGGTGAATGTAATGAATTAGTGTCTGTGTTAGTCAACAATCTGCAACTAATGTTGATCGAGCATGCTCAGCACATGGCGATGCTTGCCACATGGCGGTACTCGGCCGAGTACCGCATGGGCTCGTGTGCAATGCTAGAGTCTCCTCCCCGCACATTTCACGGCTGCTATGGCACGCTGGCACGCACTGTAATGCTGGCACGCACTGTAATGCCATAGCCATGTTGGCTACTGGCATTGCAGTGATTGGCTGGCCGGAACGCATCATCGGGTGCTATAAAGCACCCGATGACACGTGTTCGGCTCAGTCTTAGTCAGGGAGAGCTGAGCATAGGAAGGGACAGACAGTGTAGGGAGTGTTATTGGAAGATTTTTATTAGAAAAACTTTTCAGAGACTCAAAAGTCCTTTTAAGGACTACTGTGTGTGACACCAATATATATTTTTAGCGCATCCTGCGCTAAATAGCGCCTAATCGGCCACTGCGGACAGGTAAATTATCCGCGCCACATCTCCTGTGTAAAGTGTGCACATCCCTAAAATATAGGTGACATCCAGTGTACTTTTTCCGTAGACGGTGTCCGGTGCAGACCGTTAAATTATCCACGCCAGATCTCCTGTTTCAAGTGTGCACATCCCTAAAATATCAGTGACATCCAGTGCACTTTTTCCGTAGATAGTGTCTGCTGCGGACAGTTAAATTATCTGTGCCACATCTCCTGTGCAAAGTGTGCACATCCCTAAAATATTTGTGACATCCAGTGTACTTTTTCTGTAGACAGTGTCCGCTGCGGACAGTGACAATAGCTGCGCCACATCTCCAGTGTAAAGTTTGCGCATCCAAAAAATATCTATGACATATAGTGTACTTTTTCAATAGACTGTGTCCGCTTCTGACAGTGACATTACCAGGGCCACATCTGCAGTGTAACGTGTGCGCTTCAAAAATGTATCTGTGACATATAGTGTTGATCGAGCAACAAAGACCCCTGATTCCCAAACTCTTGAGCATCCACAATCACAAAAAGATGACGGTGGGGAACGACAACTATTGTTTAATGAGGTGGATAATCATGAGACACAGTTGCCAATAACTAAACGGCAATTACTGTCTCAAGAGGTTGATGAAGAGGATCAGACACAGTTGTCAATCACTGAGGTAGTGGTTAGGTCAGCAAGTCAGGAGGATAAGGAAGTGGAAGAGGAGGTGGTGCACGATGAAGTCACTGACCCAACCTGGGAAGGTGGAAAGCTGAGCGAGGACAGCAGTACAGAGGGGGAGGGATCTGCTGCACCACAACAGGCTGGAAGAGGCAGTGGGGTGGAAAGACGGAGGTGGTGGGCCACAACAAACAGGCCTGCAACTGTACCCCAGAGCACACCCTTTTTTTTAGGAAAAGTGCGGACGACAAAATATTTTTAATTTGCAATCTGTGCCATACAAAAATGAGCATGGGGCATGAATACTAGCAACCACACCACCACCAGCATGAACCGCCACATGGCATCAAAGCACTGCAATTGGTGGGCCGAACGCCTGGGTCCACAATCTGTGTCTGCGGGTCACACCGTTGTCTCCCCTTCCCCTGTGTTATGTGCTGGCCAATGCCTCGTCCAAGACGCAGGCCCGGGTGCCTCCTGCCCTGCACCTGGACCTTCGCAAGCACTATCAGCGACCACATCCACTTCCGTGTCTCAGCACAGCGTACAAAGCTTACCCCAGGCATTTGAACGCAAGCCCAAATACCCAGCCACCCACCCACAGGCCATAGCACTAAATGTGCAGCTTTCCAAATTACTGGCCCTGGAATTGTTGCCAGTTAGGCTTGTGGACACTGAGGCCTTCTGCAGCCTGATGTCAGCGGCCGTCCTGCGTTACGCAGTCCCCAGCCACTATTTTTCAAGGTGTGCCATGCCTGCTTTACACCAACATGTGTCCCGTAACATCACACGTGCCCTGACCAACGCAGTTACTGGGAAAGTCCACTTAACCACGGACACATGGACAAGTACATTCAGCCAGGGATGCTACATTTCCATGACAGCACACTGGGTGAATGTAGTGGAGGCCGGGAGCAAGTTGTACTGCAGTGGGGAAGGGGCAACAGGCCGTGCCAAGGCCGATATGCTTAGGGGACAAACAGCACACCGCCACAGAGCTGTGGCAGGTGATAATAGACCAGACTGAGCTGTGGCTCTTGCCACTCAACCTAGAAACAGGCATAGTTGTGTCCGATAATGGCCGTAACTTGGTGGCGGCTTTCGAGCTCGGCAAGCTCAGACACATTCCATGCCTAACCCACATCTTAAACTTAGTGGTCGAGTGATTTCTCAAAACCTATCCCAATTTGCCTGAGCTGCTAGTGAAAGTGCACCACATGTGTGCACATTTCCGCAAGTCATCGACAGCACAAGCGAGGAGTGGGCATGGATGTCTGACCTCTGTGAGGTTTCAAGAAACTTTGAGGAATCAACACAGATGGTGAGTGGCGATAACGCTATTATCAGCGTAACTATCCCACTTCTGCGTCTACTCAAACACTCGCTGCTCACAATTAAGGACAACACTTTGCATGTGGAAGAGGTGAAAATGGGGGAAGACATTACACAGGGTAATAGCCAGACCACCCTCATTTCGTCTTCTCAGCATGAATTGGACAATGAAGAGGAAGAGGAGCAGGAGACGGTTGCCTCCGCTACAGAGGGTAGTACCCATGCAAGTTTAATTCCGTCTGTTCATCGTGAGTGGGCAGAAGAGGAGGACAAGCAAAATGGTGCAATAGAGAGGACGAGCAAAACGGTGCAATACCAGAAGATCCTTGTTGAAAAATTGTTCCAAAAACGTCCATCTAACAACGCTGGCGGCAGAGTCCGTAGTTCCTTGGCCAACCGAGAAGGGGAGACGAGGGGAACACACAGCAGTTCCAACAAAGGCAGGGCAACATTCTCGAAAGCCTGGGACAGTTTCGTGACATCCTGCCAGCACCCTCACCCTGATGCGCGGCCTACTGCCACAAGGAGGGAAACGTTTTGGAAGATGGTGAAGGAGTACATAGCAGATGATGTCAGCATCCTCAATGATTCCCTCAGTGCCTTACAACTACTGGGTGTCCAAGCTGGATACGTGGCATGAACTGGAACTCTACGCCTTGGAGGTGCTGACCTGCCCTGCCAGCAGAATTTTGTCTGAGCGGGTATTTAGTGCTGCTTGTGGCATTATAACAGATAAGCGTATCCGCCTGTCAACTGAAAATTCTGACAGGTTAACATTTATAACAATGAAAAAGGCCTGGATTGACTATGACTTCTCCACCAGAGGAAAGCTGATGAACATAAAGGCACTTTGTGTTGTTTATAATGTACTGAATACACTGTTTTCCCATGCACCCTTTCCACCACAAACAAGGGTATATGGTTGAATCTTCCTTTTCTCATCTTACTTCTCCTCTTCCATCATATCAACATGCTTATTCGTTGCATATCATGCCCTCGCATATATGCCCTTCGCATATAATGTTTTACAGGGTCAGCTGAGCTGCAGGCCCTCGTATATAATTTTTAGAAGGTCATCTCACTAGCAGGCCCTCCCATATAATGTTAGACAGGGTCAGCTTACCTGAAGGTCCTTGCATATAATTTTTTAGATGGTCAGTTCACCAGCAGGCCCTCGCATATAATGTTTTACAGGGTCAGCTACCCAGTAGGACCTTGCATTTAACTTTTTACAGGTTCAGCTCACCTGAAGCCCCTCGCATATAATTTTTTTAGAGGGTCAGCTCACCAGCAGGCCATCGCATATAATGTTTTACAGGGTCAGCTCATCAGCAGGCCCTAGCATATAATTTTTACAGGGTCAGCTCACCAGCAGGCTTTCACCTACAATCTTTTACAGGGTCAGCTCACCTGAAGGCCCTTGCATACAATGTTTTAGAGAGTCAGCTCACCAGCAGGCCCTCATCTACAATGTTTTACAGGGTCAGCATACCAGCAGGCCCTCACATATAATTTTTTAGAGGGTCAGCTCACCAGCAGGCCCGCACCTAAAATCTTTTAGAGGGTTAGCTCACCTGCAGGCCCTCACCTAATTATACCCAATAGGTAATTTGCGCGCATGATGCCTTGCTTAGATGTGGTAGCCGTAGCCATTTCTCAGGCTCCCTCTCTGGAATCGAACCCTGATTCCCTGTTACCTGTAGTCACCATGGTTTGCGCTGACAATAACATCAAAAGTTGATATGCCAGATATCCGAATGGATCGTAGCCATCACAGGGACATGAGATTTGGCCCCAGGTTATCTAGAGTCACCAAAGTGGCAGAGGGCCTCACCCATAATGTTTTAGATGGTCAGATCAGCAGGCCCTTGCTCCAAATGTTTTTGAGGATCACCAGAAGGCCATCAATCATAATTTTTCAAGCCTGTGTATGATGCCCTCATTTATGTGTAACAAAGTGTGTATTGTAGTGCCGGTTCCTTGTAATTTTTGGCAGCCCTTTCACTTAGTGCATAGGCTTTATGAGTGTAGGCGTCCCACTACATGAATAATTGTACCAAAATGTGAATGAGGCCCTCCTTTATGTGATATACAGATTGTATCGGAGTGCCTCTTCCTTGTAATTTTTGGAAGCACTTGCACTTTATATAAAATATACAGGAAAGAATGTTGGAATTATATACATAACAAAAAAGTGTGAAACAACTGAAAATATGTCATATTCTAGGTTCTTCAAAGTAGCCACCTTTTGCTTTGATTACTGCTTTGCACACTTTTGGCATTCTCTTGATGAGCTTCAAGAGGTAGTCACCTGAAATGGTCTTCCAACAGTCTTGAAGGAGTTCCCAGAGATGCTTAGCACGTGTTGGCCCTTTTGCCTTCACTCTGCGGTCCAGCTCACCCCAAACCATCTCGATTAGGTTCAGGTCCTGTGACTGTGGAGGCCAGGTCATCTGGCGCAGCACCCCATCACTCCCCTTCATGGTCAAATAGCCCTTACACAGCCTGGAGGTGTGTTTGGGGTCATTTTCCTGTTGAAAAATAAATGATGGTCCAACTAAACGCAAACCGGATGGAATAGCATGCCGCTGCAAGATGCTGTGGTAGCCATGCTGGTTCAGTATGCCTTCAATTTTGAATAAATCCCCAACAGTGTCACCAGCAAAGCACCCCCACACCATCACACCATCACACCTCCTCCTCCATGCTTCACGGTGGGAACCAGGCATGTAGAGTCCATCCGTTCACCTTTTCTGCGTCGCACAAAGACACGGTGGTTGGAACCAAAGATCTCAAATTTGGACTCATCAGACCAAAGCACAGATTTCCACTGGTCTAATGTCTATTCCTTGTGTTCTTTAGCCCAAACAAGTCTCTTCTGCTTGTTGCCTGTCCTTAGCAGTGGTTTCCTAGCAGATATTCTACCATGAAGGCCTGATTCACACAGTCTCCTCTTAACAGTTGTTCTAGAGATGTGTCTGCTGCTAGAACTCTGTGTGGCATTGACCTGGTCTCTAATCTGAGCTGCTGTTAACCTGCGATTTCTGAGGCTGGTGACTCGGATGAACTTATCCTCCTCAGCAGAGGTGACTCTTGGTCTTCCTTTCCTGGCGCGGTCCGCATGTGAGCCAGTTTCTTTGTTGTGCTTGATGGTTTGTGTGACTGCACTTGGGGACACTTTTAAAGTTTTTCCAATTTTTCGGACTGACTGACCTTCATTTCTTAAAGTAATGATGGCCACTCGTTTTTCTTTACTTAGCTGCTTTTTTCTTTCCATAATACAAATTCTAATAGTATATTCCGTAGGACTATCAGCTGTGTATCCACCTGACTTCTCCACAACGCAACTGATGGTCCCAACCCCATTTATAAGGCAAGAAATCCCACTTATTAAACCTGACAGGGCACACCTGTGAAGTGAAAACCATTTCAGGTGACTACCTCTTGAAGCTCATCAAGAGAATGCCAAGAGTGTGCAAAGCAGTAATCAAAGCAAAAGGTGGCTACTTTGAAGAACCTAGAATATGACATATTTTCAGTTGTTTCACACGTTTTTGTTATTTATATAATTCCACATGTGTTAATTCATAATTTTGATGCCTTCAGTGTGAATCTACAATTTTCATTGTCATGAAAATAAAGAAAACTCTTTGAATGAGAAGGTGTGGCCAAACTTTTGGTCTGTACTGTATACCTAATTCTCAAAATAAGATTACACAATTGTTTTGTAGTTGCAATTGCTGTTATTCATATGTTTAGAGACTTAGAAACTAAATATTAGAATTACTATATTTATCATTAGCACAAATATAAAACATAGACATAGGAAGTTAGACAGTGGGAGACTGCTTCCTCTGTTCTCCAATCAGAGGCCCCGTGGTGAAATTAGTATGGAAGCCTGGGGGCATTATGAAAGCTCCCAGGGGTGTCATAGCTAAATGCCTTATTTTTTAATAAGCAACCAGTAAAAATCCTATAGACTGCAACAGCATGCTATGACAGTCTATAGTATAGGCAAAGGAAGTAATACAATAAAAAAAAAAAAAAGATTTAAACCAAATAAACACAAAAATATAAAATCACCACCTTTCCCAATAAATAAACAAAATAAACATAATAGGTATTGCCACACCCGAGAATATCTGAACTATTAAAATATGAAAATATCATGTGTGATGAATGTAGTAACAACAGATAACAAAAAATGACCTATTTGCTGTTTGCAGTAATCTTGCCCCCCACAAAAAATTGAATAAAAAAGTGCTAAAAAAATCAAATATGCCCTAAAACGGCACCAATAGAAACTCCATCTCACCGTATAAAGAACATGCTCTCACACAGCTCTGTAGACAGAAATATAAAAAAGTTCTGGATTTTTAAAGTAGTAAAACATAATAAAAATAATATCAATTTGGTACTGCTGCAATTTTACTGACCCGCAGAATAAGGACGTCGTGCCATAAAAACCAAAAACAATGGTGGAATAAAAAAAAAATGATTTGTAGCTGATTTTGTCTAGTATTTTTTGCAGACCACATTGTTTATACTGTATGCAGTGAAATAAATCAGTAGTTTGATAAATTTCTCAAATTGATAAAAGGCATTTAGAATTCTAACTTCACAATTACACCTGAATAAATACAGATATACAATTGGGGAAAAAAAGAAAATTTCATCCTTTTTTTTACGACAAAAAATATTTTGACAATTTTTAAGGCTCACTAGACAATTGTACCTTGAGCAACTTGAATTTGGAAAGATTGGATTAGCTATATTTTATTCACTACATGTGCAGAATAAGTGCTGACCCAGTGACTTTCAGCAATCATTTAGGAGCACATCTTAAAGCTATACATTGCCAGCTGTCAGTGGTGTCACCTTAAATCCAATTACTAAGATGACATTTATGGGGAAAACAATTTTCAAACAGTTATTAGACCATTGCAGGCAGCGACATTGCACATATCTAAGTAGAGGCAATATAATTTATTGGTGAGCACAGTTAGGCTTTAAGGAAATACGATCCCTACATTTCACAGCTGCTACTGATACCATTTAAATTTGTTTCCACTGCAATGACACAGATAATCACAATTTCTAAACTGAAAAAGACATGATCGAAAGTCAAAGCCAAGATTTCAGTCATATTACCCTTGACCAGAGATATATAAATCTAGCTCTGACTTCAGAGGTTTAACTAGCACTAAGCATTACAGGCTTGTAACCACTTGGATTAACTAGCACTAAACATGGCAGCCCGAAGTGGCACCATCTGAAATACAACCTTTTAGGCTGGGGCTATACCTAGGTTTTTTGTAGAACTTTTAATTGATTTTAGATTTTGAACTACAAAGGTAATATGGAAACATAGAAACATAGAATGTCGGCAGATAAAAACCATTTGGCCCATCTAGTCTGCCCAATATACTGAATACTATGAATATCTCTTGGCCCTATCTTATATGAAGGATGACCTTATGCCTATCCCATGCATGCTTAAACTCCTTCACTGTATTTGCAGCTACCACTTCTGCAGGAAGGCTATTCCATGCATCGACTACTCTCTCAGTAAAGTAATACTTCCCGATATTACTTTTAAACCCTTGACCCTCTAATTTGTAGCAGTTTTTCTTCTTTTAAATATTCTCTCCTCTTTTACCTTGTTGATTCCCTTTATGTATTTAAAAGTTTCTATCATATCCCCTCGGTCTCGTCTTTCTTCCAAGCTATACATGTTAAGGTCTTTTAATCTTTCCTGGTAAGTTTTATCCTGCAATCCATTTACTAGTTTAGTAGCTCTTCTCTGAACTCTCTCCAAAGTATCAATATCCTTCAGGAGATATTTGGAGTATTGTGCGCAGTACTGGAGACCATGAGGTCTCACTAGTGCTCTGTAGAGCGGCATGAGCACCTCCCTCTTTCTACTGGTAATGCCTCTCCCTATACACCCAAGCATTCTGCTAGCATTTCCTGCTGCTCTATGACATTGTCTGCCTACCTTTAAGTCTTCTAAAATAATGACCCCTAAATCCCTTTCCTCAGATACTGAGGTTAGGACTGTATCACAGATTTTATATTCTGCTCTTGGGTTTTTACGCCCCAGGTGCATTATCTTGCACTTATCAACATTACATTTTAGTTGCAAGATTTTTGACCATTCCTCTAGCTTTCCTAAATCCTTTTCCATTTGGTGTATCCCTCCAGGAACATCAACCCTGTTACAATTCTTTGTGTCATCAGCAAAAAGACACACCTTACCATTGAGGCCTTCTGCAATTTCACTGATAAAGATATTAAACAATATGGGTCCCAGAACAGATCCCTGAGGTACCCCACTGGTAACAAGACCATGGTCTGAATATACTCCATTGACTACAACCCTCTGTTGTCTGTCCCTTAGCCACTGCCTGTAAACTGATGTGTATACAATCTTGTGCTTGCAGCCATCACTCGATAGTTAATCAAAAGTCCTACAAAATGTCAAGGTGCAACCCCAAGCTTACTTATAAAAACACTGTAATTAGGCACTTTATACACTGGAAATCTTGATTATCCATCATGCAATAAAAATAGTCAGCATCAGCAACATATCTGACACTCTGACATTTGGCAGGCCAGATAAATCTTCAGTCTTAAGTCTTTGCTAAAGTCACAAATACAAGAGTGCTTCGGGATATGTTAGGAAATGCACTATAAATACACTATATATATATATATATATATATATATATATATACACACACACACACATACATATATTATATATATATATATATATCCTAGAAAATCTGATAAAACGAAACCTCGGCAGGTTTCTGGATTATTCAAATATTACTGCAAATTAAAGAAAACTGATAAATAATAGCATGATAACTACTAAAAACAAACACATTATTGAAATACAAAAAATTGTAAGCATACAGTATATCCTTTATATTTCATGTACTCTTACTTATGCCAGCATGTTAGATTGGGATCATGATCTATGACTATGGTCCTGCCTCTTTAGAGCCCGACTTGTGGAAACACATGAACTTGTGTCTATTTAACACAACCTTTATCCAACCCGAGAGCATATCTTTTATCTGATTTGCATTTAGGCCAAGTTCACATTTCAGTCTCCATTTGAGGTCTGTGGAAAATCCGATCAAGTTTAATCTGTGAAGATGTCTGTGAAGGATCCATGTTTGGGCCGTGTGTTTTTTTTTGCTTACATGTGTCATCTGTATACCACGGACACTGCGCCGTTGAAAATTAATATCCAGAGCATCTCCTACCAATGGTTGTGAAATGCTAACAGAACACAGATGTAATGTGTCTGCAGTTTTTCCCAGATTCATAGATGTCAAAGGCTGTGTCTCCATGATTTTTCCACTGACAGAAAACCACTGATGTGTAAACGCATTAAAATCAACGGGTGCGTGTGCTGTATATAGAAAATGCACAGAGCGGACCTCCGGAAGTAGCCAGCCACAGCCCCTGCTTTAAAAGCTTCCCTGTCGGCCACAATCCAAGCGGTGCAGACCTGCACAGCAGGGGTATAAACTGGATGAGCTGGAACAGCGCACAGCCTGTGTGGAGGAAGATCTTAGTGGCACTAACAATAAGGTGTCCATACTAGAGCGCACAGTAGAAGCGCTAAGAGACAAAGTTGATGATCTGGAGAACAGGTCCCGCCGGAGCAACTTGCATTTAGTGGGCCTACCTGAAAGCGTCCCGGCCGCAGAGCTTAAGCGCATTTGTGAAGTGGAACTGCCTAGGGCCTTGGGACTCGGCCACCCTGAAAAAGGTGGAGAGTGTACATCGACTGAGCTCCCCTTGTGACAGCAGAAGGCGCTAGTGGACACAGGGCAAATTCCCCTAGACCACGCCAGGTAATAATAAAGTATCTGGACTTTAACGATAAAGAAGAGATCATTAGATCTTACCGGGCGAGTAAGGAACCGCTGAAATATCAGGGACACAAAATCATGCTTTTTAGCGATTACTCGGCAGCGGTTACAAAGCGCAAAAAGGCCTTTAGTACCCTTTGTACATCGCTATATCAACGTAATATTCGCTTCCAGTTAATGTATCCAGCGTTGCTGCGAGCACGGTGCGGGGATGGTTCATACAGGACCTTTGACTCAGTGGCGGAAGCAGAGGCCTTTTTTGCCCAGGAGCCATATCAACCAGATTGTGGAAGAGCAGCGGGAGGATCCAGGAGTACCCGAGTACCCAGGGGCCCAACCAGAAAAAGTCTCCAGAAGCATCTTCAGAAACAGCGAAGCGCAGTGGGGACGACACCCCCTTCTTGGCAAAAGATCAAAGAAGAAACAAACGCTAAGGTACTGTTGTGTTGTGAACTTTCGCGTCATTGCAGGAACATGAGTCCTGGTGGGACATTTTGAGAAGCCTGATTGTCTTCCCTACAGATACTACGCTGGGAGGAATTGGAGCGTCGCAAGATGCCAGAAAAAAAGCGAAGTCCATGAGATGATATTTCTATATGTTTTAATTTGTTCTCAAGACATGTTTTTTCCCCTCAAGGTTTAAGTTCAGGTTTTGTCAATACTGTAAAAAGGAGAAGGAACACTATAAGTATCTTCAGCGTAAAGAAGGAGTTATATTACTTACACAATGGTTAAGTTGATCACATGGAACGTTAAAGGCTTGCGATCACCGCAAAAACGCATGATGGTGTTGAGGCATTTTAGGAGGTTGAGGGCAGCATGTGTCTCTCTATTACAAGAGACACATCTTGTGGAATCTGATTTTCACAGGCTGGCCAAGTTATGGGTAGGGAAGGTCTTTGGATCTCCGGCAATACAGGGCAAGGCAGGTGTCATTACATTAGTGCACAAAAAATTGATGCATAGAGTTCACAGTCAATATATAGATGAAGAGGGTAGAATATTGGTGGTGGGTCTCAAAGAACCAGAGGGCGATCTTAATATATACAATGCATCTGCTCCTAATGTAAAAAACAAAAACCTTTTTTTCTTTCCTTGTGGGATACACTCTTGCAGGATCAGGTGAAAAGTAGGGTATTGGGAGAAGACCTGAACGAGGCGGTATGCTTTGATGAAGAATAGGGCTTAAAAAACTCATGGCTCTGAAGTGGAAAGGGAGAATGAACCTCCCGGATATCAGGGTATACAATCCGTCATGTCTTTTGAGGCATATCATTGATTGGATCAGGGGCACAAGTTTCCATTCGGATTACATATTGGAGAATAATTTTTGTTCCCCATGGGAACCAGGCACCCTACTACATGTGAGACTAAATGATGTCCTCATGAAACTAAGTAATTCTGCTCTCTTTAGGCACACCTGGGCAGCCTGGAAGGCTATCAGAAAGCAGTTTAGGCTATGTTATAGAGTATTAAAGTACTTAAAGTTATGGAACCACCCAGAATTCAAGCAAGGGAGATGCAATAGTTTGTTTAGGGAGTGCAAAATGAAGGGGATTCTCACGGCTCAACACTTGATAAATGAGACAAATAATAGATTGTTGACTTGTCAGGAAACTAAGAAGAAATATGGTCTAAGCTTGTTCCAAAGCATACAGTATGCTCAAGTACGCAAGTTTCTTAACGACAGGTTGGCTGACCCCTCAAGTGAAGCCATACAGAATAATTTGGATAAGATCTTAAAGGAACGGGTCCCCAATCCATTTCATCCCTATATTCTCGGTTTAGAAAATATTTAGGCGATGGTCTGCCCTCTCTGGCTTTTAGATCCTGGGCGCACATATTGGAGGACCAGGAGGTAGGCGATAAGATATTGCAGGGATGGTGGGTGATGAGAAAATCAGTGGTGAATGAGACATGGAGAGATACCCATTTCCATATAATGCATAATGCCATATATGCTTTTAATTTACCTCTAGCCCCCAGTAGGCCCAATAGAATGACTAGCTGTCCGAAATGTCAGATGCCACGAACAGATTTATTCCATGGCCTATGGTCTTGCCCGCAGGTCGTTTCCCTATGGGGCCATGTAAAAAACATAGCTGGGGATATATGTAATCTTGATATTACCCTGAAACATCTGACGTATTTATTCCATTATTGGGAGATGATGGGAACAGCAGGTCCAACAGAAAAGAGGTTGCCAGCTATTTTCCATGTATTAAGCATGGTTACAAAAAGATTGATATTGCGTAATTGGCTGGATACCACGGTCCCATCTAGGGAAATGATTATGCAGGCTATGAAGGGCTTACGGACTTTAGAAAGAAAGGAAACAGAAAGGCACAAAGAAAATCTAGTGGGCAGATTTTTAAAAAAGTGGAGAGGCTTTGTGTTAAGGAACTTTTCGGATTTAGAAATTGATAACCTGATGTCCCCTTTAAAAGTCACCAAATGGTATCTAACAGAAAGATTAAAAGGTATGCTTGGGAGGTTAGACAGAGGGTGACCCGATTGGTACCTGAAGTACCCATCATACTAAGTAGGTGATCACTTGCAAGCATAGTTACTCCCTGTATTGTATTGATAGATATGACGAAGAAATCCAGAGGGTAAACAAACCAGGCCGTTGTAGTGAGATTCATTTATATTAAAATAAGCAGATATATAACACGAGTTTGACCGTGACGTGTGGTTGATTAAGTGTGTGGTTGTCTAAGTGTGTGACTTAAGATTAAGTGACTTTAGATTCAGGGACTTTAGATTAAGGGACTTCAGTGGGGGACTGCAATTAGCCAGTTTCTTAGTACTACATTATATAGTATTTTTCGTTTTTGTGGTGTAATCCCCATTTAGTATGTGTTGCAGTCGAGTGCACATCTTGCATGATGTATGCAGTCCTGGAACAGCCGTTCGAGGGTGTATAGCTTTGTTCAAGATGTGAGCAAATTACCCGTTTGGAATCGCAAATAGAGTCTCTAAACGGGCAAGTTGCAACACTGAGAGGCATTGTTAATTTGCAAAAGAGTTTGCTTTCCACCGAGCAAGCACTCTTTGGGGTAGATGAGGGGGAGGGTGACAGAGAGGAGGCTGAGGAAAGTGAGGTAGCTAGCTGGGTAACAGTTAGAAGGCGGGGTAGAAGGAAGAGTGCCAGGTAGGCTAGCCCTGATCTGACACACCCAAACAAGTTTGCACGTTTGACAGATGAGGGGGATGTCAGTCCAGGGACGGCACTGCTGCAGCCGGACACTTCCTCTGCCAGTCAAGGGACTGTCAGCTCCAGTAAGCAGGGAACCAGGAGAGCAGGGCAGGCCAGACAGGTGCAGGTAGTGGGAGACTACATTATTTGGGGAACAGATAGGGCAATCTGTCACAAAGACCGGGATCGCCATTCAGTGTGCTGTCTTCCTGGCGCTAGAGTTCATAACATCGCGGATCGGGTTGACAGATTACTGGGAGGGGCTGGAGAAGATCCAGCGATCATGGTCCATAACGGAACCAATGACAAAGATAGAGGTAGGTGGAGAGTCCTTAAAAATAATTTCAGGGATTTAGGTCAAAAGCTTAGGGCAAGGACCTCAAAGGTAGTATTTTCCAAAATACTGCCTGTACCACGGGCCACACAAGAAAGGCAGCAAGAGATTAACAAGTGTCTCAAGAACTGGTGTAGGAAGGAGGGGTTTGGGTTTCTGGAGAACTGGGCCGACTTCTCTATCGGCTACAGGCTCTATCGTAGGGATGGGCTGCACCTCAATGGGGAAGGGGCAGCTGTGCTGGGGAGAAAGATGGCTAGAAGGTTGGAGGAGTGTTTAAACTAGGGACTGGGGGGGAGGGAAATGACATTATAGGAGGGGAAGATAGTGCAGATAGAGACCGGGGGCAAGGTAGTGGGACTGGGGGAGGAATGGAAGGAGGGATTAGAACAGTTCAGAAGGAAAGGTGTAGGGTAAAAAATATACATAAACCTCTCAAATGTATGTATACTAATGCCAGAAGCCTGACTAAAAAAACCGGGGAGCTGGAATTAGTGATGTGTGAGGAGAATTATGACATAGTGGGAATAACTGAAACATGGCTGATGATAGCTATGACTGGGCAGTTAATGTACAAGGTTACAGTCTGTTTAGAAAGGATCGTCAAAACCGGAGAGGGGGAGGGGTCTGCCTTTATGTAAAGTCCTGTCTAAAGCCCACACTCCGTGAAGATATAAGTGAGGGACATGAACATGTGGAGTCACTGTGGGTAGAGATACATGAGCTAAAAACAATAATAAATTATTATAAACCACCTAATTTACCACAGAAAAGAGTCCACAGAAAATCTACTACTAAACGAGATAGACAAGGCGGCAAATCATAATGAGGTGGTTATTATGGGGGACTTGAACCACCCAGATATAGACTGGGAAACTGAAACTTGTATATTTCATAAAGGAAACAGGTTCTTGGAAATAACCAAAGACAATTACCTCTCCCAACTGGTTCAGGACCCGACTAGAGGGACAGCCATACTGGACTTCGTATTAACCAATAGGCCTGACAGAACAACAGACGTGCAGGTTGGGGGACACCTGGGAAATAGTGACCATAAAGTACTAACCTTACAATTATCAATCAAAAGAGTGTTTCTACAGGGAGGAACAAAAATACCAAACTTCAAAAAAGCTAAATTTAGCCAACTAAGAGAGGCTATAGGCCTAACTAACTGGGACAAAGTCCTCAAAAATAAAAATACAGCCACAAAATGGGATATCTTTAAAAGCATCCTAAAATCTCATTGTGAGAGGTACATACCGTATGGGAATAAAAGGTTAAGGAACAAAAAGAAACCAATGTAGATAAATAGAACTGTAAAGAAAGCAACAAATGACAAAAAAAAGCATATAAATCACTAAAACAGGAGCGTAGCACAGAAGCACTGAAAAACTATAAGGAAAAAAATAGAACATGTAAAAAACAAATTAAAGCGGCCAAACTAGAGGCTGAGAGATTAATTGCCAAAGAGTAAAACTAACCCTAAAATGTTCTTCAATTATATAAATGTTAAAAAGTATAAAACTGAAGGTGTCGGCCCTTTAAAGAGTAATAAGGGGGGAGTTGCAGAGAGCGACGAGGAGAAAGCAAAGCTGTTAAATATTTTTTTCTCCAATGTATTCACTGAGGAAAATAAACTGTCAGATGACATGCCGAATGCAAAAATAAATTCCCCATTAAAAGTGTCCTGTCTGACCCAGGAAGAAGTACATTGACTTAAAAATATTAAAATAGACAAATCGCCAGGACCGGATGGAATACACCCCTGTATCCTAAGGGAATTAAGTAATGTCATAGCCAGAACCTTATTTCTGATATTTGCGGACTCTGTACTGACAGGGAATGTCCCACAGGATTGGTGCATAGCAAATGTGGTGCCAATATTCAAAAGAGGTCCAAAAACAGAGCCTGGAAACCTTTAGGCCGGTAAGTTTAACATCTGTTGTGGGTAAACTGTTTGAAGGTTTTCTAAGAGATGCTATCTTAGAGGATCGCAACGGAAATAAGCAAATAACGCCATATCAGCATGGCTTCATGAGGGATCGGTCATGCCAGTTTCTATGAGGAGGTAAGTTCTAGACTTCACAACGGCGAATCAATGGATGTCGTATATCTGGACTTCTCCAAAGCATTTGACACTGTACCACACAAAAGGTTAGAGAAAATAGGAATGCTCGGACTGGGAGAAAACGTCTGTATGTGGGTAAGTAACTTGCTCAATGATAGAAAACAGAGGGTGGTTATTAACGGTACACACTCAGATTGGGTCACTGTCACAGGTAGAGTACCTCAGGGGTCAGTATTGGGCCCTATTCTCTTCAATATATGTATTAATGATCTTGTAGAAGGCTTGCATAGTAAAGTACAGTATACTACTACAGAGCGATCTGGATAGATTGGAGGCTTGGGCAGATAAGTGGCAGATGAGGTTTAACACTGACAAATGTAAGGTTATGCACATGGAAAGGAATAATGCAAGTCACCCGTACATACTAAATGGTAAAACACTCAGTAACACTGACATGGAAAAGGATCTAGGAATTTTAATAAACAGCAAACTAAGCTGAAAAAAACAGTGTCAGGCAGCTGCTGCCAAGGCCAATAAGATAATGGTTTGCATCAAAAGGGGCATAGATGCCCGTGATAAGAACATAGTCCTATTGCTTTACAAATCGCTAGTCAGATCACACATGGAGTACTGTGTACAGTTCTGGACTCCTGTAAACAAGGCAGACATAGCAGAGCTGGAGAGGGTCCAGAGGAGGGCAACTAAAGTAATAACTGGAATGGGGCAACTACAGTACCCTGAAAGATTATCAAAATTAGGGTTATTCAGACAACTGAGGGGAGATCTAATTACTATGTATAAATATATCAGGGGTCAGTACAGAGATCTATCCCATCATCTATTTATCCCCAGGACTGTGACTGTGACGAGGGGACATTCTCTGCGTCTGGAGGAAAGAAGATTTGTACACAAACATAGAAGAGGATTCTTTACAGTAAGAGCAGTGAGACTATGGAACTCTCTGCCTGAGGAGGTGGTGATGGTGAGTACAATAAAGGAATTCAAAAGGGGCCTGGATGTCTTTCTGGAGTGTAATAATATTACAGGCTATAGCTACTAGAGAAGGAATGTTGATCCAGGGAGTTATTCTGATTGCCTGATTAGAGTCGGGTAGGAATTTTTTATTCCCCTAAAGTGGGGAAAATTGGCTTCTACCTCAGTTATTTTTTGCCTTCCTCTGGATCAACTTGCAGGATGACAGGCCGAACTGGATGGACAAATGTCTTTTTTCGGCCTTATGTACTGTGTTACTATGAGTGTATAGGTGTTCCAGGCACTTGTGTGCTGACTCATGGAAGGCTACATTAATGTTTTACTGGCAGGATATCTAATTTCTCTGCTCCTATGTATGTTTATGTACTTTTTACTGTGTTGTCTATGGACGTTATGTACTGTGTTTGTGCTTGAAACAATAAAACTTTATAAAAAATAAATGCACAGAGCACACGTCCATAACAAAAAAAAAAAAACGTGAAAAAGGAGTAATATAGTGCCTTTCTTTTCCAAAGGGGTTGCAGATGAATTATCAGTTTTCCGAATTTCAGTACACTGATTGAAGGTATGTACCTGATTTCTAAGGCCTCTTTCAGGCAAGCATGTCCTGTGCAGAAATCATGCTCTGTGTGTAACTGCGCTCCTGTGAAATTAGCAGTGTCCATAACAGGAAATCACGCTCACACACACAGCATGATTTCCGGATGGGACACGCTTATCTGAAAGAGGCCTAACTAGTCCGGGTGAATTATGCCTCACAGAATAATGCTGCAAGCATGGACCTGTATGGATACCCATGAAGTGAGCACTACTAGGTAGTATTTATTATAACTACTACATAATAGCAGCGATTTATTTTGACAGCTTCACCAATAGAATATATCATAATGATGACTTTGGAAAGTGACGGATAGGAAAAGTTTATGAAGGATTGTGTTTATATTAAAACGCAGAGAAGGGAATTTATTATTGTAGGAGTATTTGAGAATGAAATACTTATGAAATTGGTGCACAGTAATAAAATTGGTGCATGTGCAGCACCTATTTCAGTGAAAGTACACCTGTGGGGTGCCTGGCATGGAGTTGTGACTCTTCAGTCGTACTTCAGAAATGCGTCACAAACAGGGGTGGATTGGCCATAGACCTTAAAGGGAAATTTCCCAGTGGGCCAATGCCCGGACGGCCAGTGGAAGTTTTGGGGGATGTATTTTGTGCTGCTGGCAGTATTTTATGAAGAACTGTGGTATTTGGTTCTGTTGGGGTGGAATAATGTGCCACAATATGGTATTGCAGGCCCTGCCTTCCATCAGTTTGGACCAGACTACAAAATGGGGCCACTTTTAGTATTCTTTCCAGGGCCACTTTAAGTTCTCAGTCCACCCCTGGTCACAAAAGCTATCTACTCTGAAATTCTGACCACATTTTCACTGCAAATCTGTAGCTGGTGCTGGAAAGTGCAGTGATTAAAAACGTACAAAGCTTTTTTGCAAGTGACCCCAAAAAGTCACAAAAAATCTTGTAACTTTTTGAAGCCAGAATTCTGACATGCAGGACTTGATAAATTCCTTCCAGAATACTTACTGTGCAAGGGAACAGATGATATCTGTAGTGCCACAAATGAATATTTTGGGTCATGCATATACCATTAGGTGTTTTGCGGTCCACAAATTGTGGATCCGCAAAACGCGGATACCGGCCATGTGCATTCCATATTTTGCAGAACGGAACAACTGTCCTATCCTTGTCTGTAATGCTAACAATAATAGGACATGCTCTATTTTCTTGTGGAAGGGCCAGGCGGACACAGAAAGCAAACAGAGTAATTTCAATTTTCTTGTGCCCCTAAGAGAATGGTTCCGCATAGGGGACGCAAAAAACTTTTTAAAAAAATGAAGAACACGGGAATAAAAATAAATTTGGATCGTTTCTCAAAGGTTTTCTTTTAAAATAATTAAAATGCATAGTATGTACAAATATTACCAAGCTGTCAGGTAAGAGAAATAAATAAATCCAAGAGCTGTAGATAATACAGGCCTGTAAATAAAAATGACAGAACAGGTCAATACAGCAATAAGATGATGTAACGTGTCAGATACATGTGCATAAGCACCAAGTATAAATAGCCCTCTGAAAGTACATTAGGAATGACTCTACCACCCCTCATAGGGTTAAACCATGTACCTGTCTCCAGTGACAGGCTTCGTTTGGTGCTATTGTTAAGATCCGGAAGAGGTTATGGGATTACATCACTGTATGAAACAGCCAGGTTTATCACTTTATTTTTGCAACATTCTCAGTTAAAAAGAATAAAAAACGTATCTCCAGTCTCCAGACCTTGGCTATTCCCAAGTCCCTTAAGTGCTTCAGTGCGGCTGCACACTAGCATTTGTTGATGTTCCCAATTTTTATCTGGCTATTTTTATGTTACTTTTTAATTTTTTATTTATTCCATTCATAAATGTCAGCTGTAGTCTATGCTTTCTAAGTATATGCGTATTATGATAAAATGCTAATTTTTTTATTGTCAATAACATCTTTACAAACTACCTAATACAACTTCTATCACATCCTACATGCTCAATGGAAGGTGTAAGCTAAGACAAACAGAGGGTGAGGCACTTTTAAAGGGGTTTTCTGGTTTGCATCAACAACGTTTGAAATCATTTATGAAGGTAGCTATAATTTTGTAATGCATTTATTTTCTTTTTATTGCTCCTATCTTCCGTTCTGGAATGTGACCACATACCCATGTCCATGCAGCTCTTTCTTATTTCCTGTGAAGTAATGTCCATGAACATGTCAAAGCAGCAACAGGGGCATTAATACATGCACGGAATCAGCAGAAATCCCTTCCAGCAAAATGTCATACATTTATGTTGTGGTGATTGTGGAGCCACAAGAGATGAGTGCGGCTGTCACAGCCGCTATCTAAAGTCAAGAATATTATAAAGAGAAAACCACTGCACACTCAAGGGTTGTATGCAAAAGGGAGTTATTTTATTTTAATTTTGATCAAGTCCTCCAAAAAAGAAGCAAAAGAAAAGGAACAATTGCCAATAGTTAGATTGTCACTGTTTTCTTGACGTTTCGGTCAGACAGACAGACCTTGGTCACAAGAGACACTAAAAGGAAAAAAGAACACATTAGTGATAAAGGAGTAAGGGGGTAAGGTAGATGAGTTATTATGGAGGAGAGGGATAAAACTAGTGTATCAGCAGGAAAATTAGGGGGAGGTATAACAGGTGTAGCCTGTGGGCAAGTTGGTAGGGCTATGGTCAATGTAGGAGCTACAATAAATGTCCAAAGCTAAAGTCCTAGGTGGAATGGTCATAAGATGTACCCGTATGTGGATGTGTGATGTCAGCTTTTATGATGTTAGAGCAGCAACTACAGTGGAGGCAAGGGAACGTGCTGTGGCGCTGGGTTTTGAGGAACATTGTCTCGGTTGTAGTGCCTGGCTGCCTATGTCGGCTTTAATGAGTTTGTTCCTGAGGTTGGAGGTTCTTTTTAGACATATAAGGGGTTGAGTTTGGAAGGACTGGATAGTGGGATAAGCAGTTTTAAGTAATGGACAATGTTTTAATCATATGTTGGATTTTAGGAATAAATCTTACCCTGTCAGGGACTTCATTACTTGTGATTCAACGTTTGTCGTATACCTCATCAAATGATATTGTGGACTCCTCTACTTGTGAGAAACCACACAATCAAAATATGACCACATCATTAGTCATAAATAGACTATTAGATGCAAGAAGAGTTGGCTACCGCTTCCAGACCATTTCAACAAAACCCACCATAACATTGCACAATTGAAGTTTCAAGTCATTGAACAAGTACAAAGTCCACGGAGTGGCGGAAACCACATGCTTCTCGTTTCTTCAACAGACGTATGTTGGATCCACACGCTTCAAAGCCTTTCCCCAAAGGGCCTCAATCGGGACTTTAATCGTTACATCTAAATATCTATGTCTATTTCACAATATTTGTATACCATTGTTACTTACCCTTATTAACTTATAATACTTTACTTTGCAGACACAATGACCTTTCGTGGGACCTCCCAAGGTAGTATGCACCCCAGACCGGCAACCTGCTTTCCATCCCCTCCTTTCCCCCTCCTTCCTTCCTCCTCCACATCTTCCCTTACCCCCTACCCCTTCTTTACTCCTGCTCTTTCCTCTCCTCACACATGACACTTGTCACACACTATAACACATTCTCCACACTCAACCTTATTTGTCCCTTCTCCTCTACTCACATATGACACTTGTCACACATTATACACACTAACTCCACCCCCCTTTCCCACACATTCATCTTACACTAAACATACACGTCATTATACATTTCACCCACACATTATACACTTGCCTCATCTACACCATATCCACTACATCATCTTTTACTCCTTTACACCTACTTCTCTACTACACCACATTCACCCACCTACATTATTCCTTCTTTCTCCCTCCACCTCTCCTTATTATACATTGACTCCACACACAGCACAACATTTGCCCACACTTTTCCCCACTTCCAATATGGCCACATTATCTTCAGAAAAACTCCACTGAGTCTCGCGATCTCCATATAACTGCATACACTGAAGCGCCCGAGATTTTACGTGCTTCAGCTCCGTACTTGCCCATATAGATGCCGCTCTTGGTATCTTCCCGCCACATGCTTCCAACTTTCCCCGCAGCGCTCACACGCTGTGCCATGGGGACCACCTCGTTTATCTCTTCATACAACTACTGGTAAAACTCCTCTGCCGACACTGGGGCTGCTGCCCCTTCTACTGTTTTACCATTCCACTTTGCATTATCCCGGTCCACCACCACATTATAATCTTTAATATATACTGACAGTAGACAGCTTCTCTTCCATAGACCTTATGACACCCCTTTACTATCATTATTTCCAATATAAGGTTTATTAGAGGCTAACCCTATGCTTCAATGTATAATTATAATTGTGAGACCTGCTTATTACATACTCACCCTATGCCTCAACGTATAATTTTTTAGCATGTTATCTATTTTATATCCATTTTATGCTCTCTAAACTCAATTCTACCATTATGTGCTCTCTAGTGCCCCTCATATTGGAATTAATACATTTTGACCGTTCCACCTAGGACTTTAGCTTCGGACATTTATTGTAGCTCCTACATTGGCCATAGGTCTACCACCTTGCATACAGGCTACACCTGTTGTTATACCTCCCCCTTATTTTCCCACTGATAAACTAGTTTTATCCCCCTCTTCCATAATGGACTCATCTACCCTTTTGCATACAACCCTTGATTGTGCAATGGTTCTCTCTTTATAATTGATGTTTGGATCATATCCACTCCACCAAAGCACCTCATTACTTGGACAGTAAGTGCATTCCTAAATTATCTATAAAATCAAGAGTAGACAGTTTATTACTGTTCCAATTGCTGTATTCATGGTGCTCAATCAGTGACATGTATACAGATCAGGCAGTGGCCATGAAGCTTCCTGCTCACGTCTTGGCAATCATGTGATTGGGTTCTGGGTAACTGTAGTAGCTGCTGGGTCTCAGCAAATCCAGATTAGCTCTGTAATGAGCCTCCGGAAGCTGTATTCTCCCTGTAACTGGGACTAATGTCAGATCCTTACAGGAGAAATCAGCAATAAAAATAATGCAGTATGTTAAAATGTTCCCCTAAGGTTTTGTATGACCTTATGGGGAAGGTGGGCACATTATGTGTGAAATGAAAAAAATTAAATTAAAATAAAGATAATGTGAAATAAAAAATAAAATAAAAAAAGAATGCCACTACTAGCCCCACTCTCAACAACTGTAAGCTATCCCTTATATTAAAACAACTGTAATGGAAAGCATTTTAGTTGCATTTCGTTGCTATCCAAAAAATGGGGAAAAAAATAAAAGACTATTTTTCCCATTTGTTTTACATTTTCTTGGGTAAAAAAAATAAATTACATAAAAAAGCCTAATGTATTACAGAAAAAAAGACTTAAAACTATTTAAAGTTATTGATTTTGAAGCCTCATGCATTACAGACACTTAAAGGGGTTACCCAGAATTTCACCCACGCAGCCCCCCTGACAAGAGCATCGGAGCAATTAATGTTCCGATGCTCTTCTTTGCCCTGCGCTGAATCGCGCAGGTCAAAGGCATTTTGTGGAGTTCCGGTGACGTACCTGGCTCTCTTTCGGGCTGCCAGGCAGAGGCTTCTGCCCAGCAGTGAGCCCGGTGATGTCACCGGCACTGATGGGTGGGCTTTAGAGCTGCCCTAGCCTGTAAAACGGCTAGGGCAGTGCTAAAGTCCTCCCATCAGAGCTGGTGACGCCACCGCACACACTGCTGGGCGGAAACCTCCGTCCAGCAGTGTGTTATAGGAAATTAAAGAGCCCTGCCCTGCGCAATCCTGAATGAACTGTTCCGATGCTCATGTCAGGGGGGCTGCCTGGGTTAAAATATGGGTATGTCTGGGTTCAGCTCTGAACACGGACAATCCCTTTAAAGGGGTGTTCCCGCTTTTTATAATGATGACTAGTGTTGAGCGAACCAAGCTTTGGATCCAAGATTCGAGGTCGATTTGCTCAAAACTTCGTTTGAATGCTGTACGGAGATTTGTCTCTGTACAGCATTCAAATGTATGGGCTCTAGCGAGGGAAATTCGTCTCACAGGACTTCTTCGAATAACTTTCGGACCTCAATTTCTAAACTTGAAAACCATTTTAAAACTTGGATCCAAAGTCGTCTTCGGTACCGAGGTACCAGATGGTACTGAAGCAGACTTTGGATTCAAATTTTAAATTGGTTTTCAGGTAATAGAATCGATGGCCAAAGTTATTCACCGAATTCATAACAAATTTACACCTTGCCGGAGCGCATACATTTGAATGCTGTATGGAGACTGGTCTCCGTACAACATTAAAATGAAGTTTTGAACGAATTGACTTCGGATCTTGAAAAATATAGAAAATATAGTTTGTCTTCAAAAGGTTAAACAGTTTTATTATATACCACTGTGCCACGTGTCCTACCTCCTCTAAAGGCATTGTATAAGTGAACCCCTCGATCTTCACAGTACCCCTGATGGTGGGGATAGACTTTCCCGGGGAAGGGGGAACACCAGGTCGCTACCTCCTGAGGAGGATCGGCACAGAAGGCAGCTGGTCCAGGTGGCGGACCAGGAGGTACCTGAGCAAGGTACCAGAGGTACAGACGTAGTCAGCAGGCAGAGTCCAGGAACACAAGCACAAGTCAGGTACATCAGAACACAAGCAGAGATATCAGAAACCTTAGCATGACACAAGGACCTTGATGCTGAAGCATCTGGGAAGGGGGCTGAGATACTTATATACATACAGGAGGGCTAGGATTGGTCAGCAATGTCACATGATCTAACCCATAAAGCACAGGAAGTGACGCGCCCCTACCCTTAAGGAAGTGCTGCAGGGAACAAGCAGCAAGCATGGTGTAGTCAGGGCTCAAAGGAAACTGTCGAGCAGATCCCAAAACAAACAGTACCTAGAAGGACAGAGCTCAGGAGTACAGTGGTGAATGGGGAAGCACAGGCAGATCACCGCTTAACACAGTGCCCGGGACTGTGGCGGTAAGCAGGGGAACAGCGGCGCACAGCAGCCGCCATTACATCCTGTAAAATAAATGTGTTTTTTCCTGCTCTCTTACAAGGTAAAACCAGGCATAATAAATATTCGGGAAATCATAACTTATCTCTGTGGATGACTTCTAGCTAATGGGCTTAGGAGCAAGTAGAAACAATTATTATGCAATACTCTAGGACTGACTGCTCAGGCACATTAATATACAGTTCTCCCTCAAGTTACAATATTAATTGGTTCTGGGAGCACCATTCTATGTTAAAACCATTTTAATTTGAGTCCATAACTATATGGAAAACTGGTAATTGGCTTCAAAGAATCAAAATATCCTCCCATAATAAGAGAAAATGAATATAAGAAAAAAAGGGAGATAACTGATGCAGATAAAGCAAGTCGTAACATGTAACACTCAGGTATAAATGCTGGAAGCTATAAATCACTATGATGAATACAGGAGCTTCTTCAGGGTCCTGTATAGCATACAGTGTACCAGAAAAATAAAAAGGAGCCGCCCTCATCTGATATCCAAATGAGCAGCTCATCCTGGCACAGACATAGAGCAGTACAAAACATGTAATACCGCACTGTACTGTAAAGAGGAGCTACTGGACAACCAATACAGGGGTTTTACCGGAGAATTAGCAAGGTTGATTTGTTGAGTCTGGGGCATTGCATGCTGAGTCTAGTTTAAACTTATGATAGCCCAGTAGCTTAGGCTACTTTCATATAAGTGCCACAGCTCTCCAGCAGGCTGTTCTCGCAGAGAATGCTGAAAATCATTCAGATAAAAAACGTTGTATGCAGCTTTTTTTGTTAGGCAAAATCCTGGCATATTGACTATATTGGGATCCAGCGGGCAGGCGACACTATCCGGCAATGCCAGATCCGGCGAACACAGTTCTTACACAGTTTTATGGGTTTTGTTTTTATGGCATTCTTTATGCAGTTAAACTGACCTGTTACCTTCATTCTCCAGGTGAGTACAATTACAGCAATATCACAATTTCATAGTTTTTCTTGTGTTATAATACTTAACAACAAAAATAAAAACGTTGGAAAAATTATTATATTCTTTTTATTGATATATTCTGACCCCCATAACTTTTTTATTTCTACAGAGCTGTGCGAGGGTTTCGTTTTTGTTGGCTGTTCTTTTTTTATACCATTTTGAAGTGAGTAAGACTTTTTGATTATTCCTATTTCAATTTTTTAATATGAGGAAAGGCAGAGATTTGAATTATATTTTTAAAAACGTTTTACTTTTTTCTTTCACTTCTTCCTAGTGGACTTGAACATGCAATCTTCTGATCGCTTTTCCCATGGTCTGCAATGGTCTGCATGGTCTTACAACTGCAGTCTATGGAAGATTTTGAAGAGGCAGAGCATTTCTGTGACAAGCGTCAAATCCTGCAGAGGTCTCAAGGCTGCCAAAGCAATTGAATGGCTCCCTCAAGCTTGAAACGAGGGAAGCCCTTTGGGCCCCATTGCATCTGAGAGATTAATCCACGTTATCGCTGATCATGTACTTTGCCAACATGGCGGCTATGACATCCACTCTACTGAGCTTTGTTTAAAGTCCCAACTATCGCCGTACATATACGGTGGCGGTCAAGAAGGGGTTAAACCAGGATCAATCCCTTATAGAGCTAAGTTCTAAGTCCCTGCATAATCATTTCCTGAACTCGGGTTCGGTTCCATAGTACCACCGAACCAGAGTTCGGGAAATGTTTTTTTACAGTAGAAATCAATTTATGAAGTTATTACGCGAAGTCTCGTGTGATCACCTGGAGCCAATACATTCCAATACGGTACGGAGTGAGCTCCGTACAGTATTGTATTGAAACAGTTAAGGATGAGTGAATAGACTTCGAATGAAACATCCAAAGTCGATTCGCATAAAACTTGGAACCGAACCAGAGTTTTACAGTACAAACTAATTTATGAATAGAGATGGCCTTGCGGTTTGCCTGGCGGTCGTTTCACGGCGAACTTTGCGTGTTCGTGATCCGTCGAACATGCGAACATATGGAGATATTCGCGCCCGCCATATTCTTTTACATTGTGAAGAACTTTGACCCATGACACATCCATCAGGTGGTACAGGACAGCCAATTGAGATGTTTCAGCACATGGACATATCTTCTACCTTATAAATAAACCTGATCTGGCCACCATTTTACATTTAGTGTTTTGCTAGTGTAGGGAGAGGTTGCTGTGTGGAGCAGGGACAGGCTGTTAGGGACACCAAACTCTAGCTAATAGGGCCACAAAAGTATTTTTAAGGACTGGTATAGGTGTGCTATCGATAGGTGTGATACAGAGGGGTGCGATATACTTATAATATACTTTTATAATGAGTCAAAAACACATAGATCTATATAGTGATCACCTGGAAGTCAGGGGCCTATTTTCTTCTTCTCCCTCTCCATGTCCATCCCTCTTCTCCGCTTCTATTTCTATCTGATTTTCTTCAACCTCATTTTCCCTTTCCCCACTGTTTTCCTGCAGGGCACTATATCTGTTTTCTATGGGGGTCAAGCCCCCTTTAGTTGTATACCCAGCCTCCATGTCATTAGGTATTGAAGTCATTAGGTATTGTAGGGGGTAAAGAGGGTTAAAGGTAAGATAAGTAATGTGATACTTATTGTAATGTATTGGATAGGTCAAGTATTCCCATGTAGAGGGTATTTAGTCATAATAAATTTTTATTGTTTTTTCTTCATTAGTAAAGAAAACAATTCTTACATACTTGTTCAATAGCACAGTATGTGAAAATTTTTGTTAACAGATCATGTGAATAATACTTATTACATGTATTATAGTTAACTTTGCGTACAATAGGTCTCAGTTATATTATTACTGATCAAGTACGTTAATTAGGCTACTTTCACACTAGCGTTCGGGCGGATCCGTTCTGAACGGATCCGCTCATAATAATGCAGACGGAGGCTCCGTTCAGAACGGATCCGTCTGCATTATTTTTAGCATAGAACAGCTAAGTGTGAAAATAGCCTAGTACGGATCCGTCCAGACTTTCAATGTAAAGTCAATGGGGGACGGATCCGCTTGAAGATTGAGCCACATTGTGGCATCTTCAAACGGATCCGTCCCCATTGACTTACATTGAAAGTCTGGACGGATCCGCACGGATCCGCACGCCTCCGCACGGCCAGGCGGACACCCGAACGCTGCAAGCAGCGTTCAGCTGTCCGCCTGTCCGTGCGGAGGCGAGCGGAGCGGAGGCTGAACGCCGCCAGACTGATGCAGTCTGAGCGGATCCGCCTCCATTCAGAATGCATCAGGGCTGGACGGCTGCGTTCGGGTCCGCTCGTGAGCTCCTTCAAACGGAACTCACGAGCGGACCAGCGAACGCTAGTGTGAAAGCAGCCTTAGTTCAAATAAAAATAAAAATGTAAAAAAAATTATGAAAGTTAATATATGAAAGAAGAAATAAAAATAAAGACAGAGTAGAAACGTTTTATAGACAATTATTAACATTCCTCTGCTATGAGATTGTACTTGTGTGTCACATTTGTTGTTTGACATATTTGATATTTTGACCAGTCCTTGACATCTATTATGTATCTGTTTTTTATTTTGGGTAGTGAGATAGCCATGTCCTCCATTTTCTTTCCATACCACCTCTTTTTCCCTTGATCGTAGCGTGTATATGTTCGTTTATGTAGTTTTTAGAAACCAGTTCTGTAATTTCACTGACTTTAGGAATTATGTTTGTTTTCCAATGTTTTGCTAACAGCGTGCGATAGGTAATGAAGATATGCATTATGGGTGTTTGGACTAATGGATCTATCGCTTCCATTCCGATATTTAGTAAAGCTAGTTCCGGAGTAAGCTAAATATTTTTACCTGCTATCATGTTGATTAATTCGTGTAAGTCCCTTTTTAAATTTACCTAACTTTGGGCATGTCCAAAAGATGTGGAAAAGGGTACCGCATTGATTACAATTCCTCCAACACATATTTGAACATGTATTGTAAAATTTGTGCAACTTTACAGGTGTATAATACCATCTAGATATTATCTTAAAAAATTGTTCTCTGTGGTTAATGCAAGTGGTGGCCTTCTTGAACAATAACATTGCTTTGCTCCAATGGTTTGCGTTCAAAGGTTTATTCAAGTCTGCTTCCCATTTTTGCTGATATATCAGTTTATCTTGTGATATGTCGTTATTTGCTAAATCGTATATCATTTTGAAATATTTTGTTGTCTGTCGGCTAGGTAATATGTCTAATAGATTTGATAAGTTGTGTGGTAAATACATTTCTGTATTAGGGTACTTCTCCCAGAAATTTTTTAAAGCAATATAGGTATGTCTATCTTTATTAGTTAAGTTAAAGCTCTTTTGAAGGTCTTCAAATTCTAGGATCCTATTGTCCTTGATTATCTGTTTAAAGGATGAGATTCCCATGCCTGTCCATAAATCAACGTTTTTTAGTGCTGTGAAATGTTTGAGGTATGATAGTTTTACATCATGTTTTACCATATTTGGAAGGTTTCTGTTTGATTTGAGGTGTAGATTCCATGCTTCTAGTGTTGCTCTAATTGTGGGTATACATATCTTCGGTAAGTCAGTGAATTTGTTGGCATTCACTATAATTTGTGTCCAGTCAGGAGTTTGGAGAACATCTGATTCTATTTGCGTCCATGATTTCGGATTATCTTTGTCTTTAAGCCAATCTATAGATTGTGCTATAAGGGTAGTATTGTGGTATGCTGCTAGGTTTGGAAATGCAATGCCCCCGTTTGGGATCTTTTTACTAAGGATGTGTGCCGAAACTCTGGGTTTTGAGTTTTTCCATATAAAAGTTGAGGCTTGGGTTTGTAACTTCTTTAGAAGGGAGCAGGGTAGCGATATTGGTATTGTCCTAAATTTATAGAGGATTTTTGGCAAAATAAGCATTTTGTAGAGTGTTAGTCTACCGAACCAACTCCATTCTCTATTTGAAAAAGCGTTTATTTATTTCTGTAGTTCGGCAAGTAGTTTAGGATAGTTTTCTCTTATTAAAGTTTGTTTATCTGGAGCTACTTCTACTCCTAGAAAGGTTATGGATTTAGGGTTCCAAATAAAGTTGTAATTTTGTTGTATTGTGGCTATAATGTTTTTTTCCAGTCTTATCCCCAATATGTGTGACTTATTTTGATTGATTTTGTGATATGATATTATCCCAAAATTATTTAGTTCTTTTTGAACTTCCCTGACTGATTGATTTGGATTTGTTAGTGTTAGAATCATGTCGTCTGCGAACATGCTAATTTTGTATGTCTTGCCGGAAATTTTGATGCCTTCGATTTTTTCATTAATCCTAATGCTAGAGGCTAGGGGTTCAATAGCTAATATAAATAATATCGGTGATAGGGGACATCCTTGCCGGGTTCCATTGCTTATGTAAAAGGTATCTGAGAAAATTCCACTGCACTGAACCCTAGCTGATGGTCTAGAGTATAGTGAGAAGATAGTTTTGATGAAATTTTCCGGAAAGTCGAATTGTCTGAGGACCGATTTCAAATATTTCCAGTGTAGTCTGTCAAACGCCTTCTCTGCGTCTAGAGAAAGGAGCAGAGAAGGCATTTTTCTCATTTTGGCCCAGCAAGCTAAATCTATGATTCTTCTAGACCCATCATATGGTTGTCTATGTTTAGTGAAGCCCACTTGATCCATGTGCATTAATGATGGCATTATGTCCTGCATTCTATATGCTATTAATTTTGCGTATAATTTTAGAGATAGGCCTGAGATTTCCGGGACACGTGGGTTCCTTCCCTGGTTTGGGAAGCGTGATGATGTTAGCCACCAGCATTTCTGAGGGGAATTCGCCATCTTTAGAGTTGAGCGAACACCTGGATGTTCGGGTTCGAGAAGTTCGGCCGAACATCCCGGAAATGTTCGGGTTCGGGATCCGAACCCGATCCGAACTTCGTCCCGAACCCGAACCCCATTGAAGTCAATGGGGACCCGAACTTTTCGGCACTAAAAAGGCTGTAAAACAGCCCAGGAAAGAGCTAGAGGGCTGCAAAAGGCAGCAACATGTAGGTAAATCCCCTGCAAACAAATGTGGATAGGGAAATGAATTAAAATAAAAATTAAATAAATAAAAATTAACCAAAATCAATTGGAGAGAGGTTCCATAGCAGAGAATCTGGCTTCCCGTCACCCACCACTGGAACAGTCCATTCTCAGATATTTAGGCCCCGGCACCCAGGCAGAGGAGAGAGGTCCCGTAACAGAGAATCTGTCTTCATGTCAGCAGAGAATTAGTCTGCATGTCATAGCAGAGAATGAGGCTTCACGTCAGCCACCACTGCAACAGTCCATTGGCATATATTTAGGCCCAGCACCCAGGCAGAGGAGGGAGGTCCCGTAACAGAGAATCTGTCTTCATGTCAGCAGAGAATTAGTCTGCATGTCATAGCAGAGAATGAGGCTTCACGTCAGCCACCACTGCAACAGTCCATTGGCATATATTTAGGCCCAGCACACACACAGGCAGAGGAGAGAGGTCCCGTAACAGAGAATCTGGCTTCATGTCAGCAGAGAATCAGTCTGCATGTCATAGCAGAGAATGAGGCTTCACGTCAGCCACCACTGCAACAGTCCATTGGCATATATTTAGGCCCAGCACACACACAGGCAGAGGAGAGAGGTCCCGTAACAGAGAATCTGGCTTCATGTCAGCAGAGAATCAGTCTGCATGTCATAGCAGAGAATGAGGCTTCACGTCAGCCACCACTGCAACAGTCCATTGGCATATATTTAGGCCCAGCACCCAGGCAGAGGAGGGAGGTCCCGTAACAGAGAATCTGTCTTCATGTCAGCAGAGAATTAGTCTGCATGTCATAGCAGAGAATGAGGCTTCACGTCAGCCACCACTGCAACAGTCCATTGGCATATATTTAGGCCCAGCACACACACAGGCAGAGGAGAGAGGTCCCGTAACAGAGAATCTGGCTTCATGTCAGCAGAGAATCAGTCTGCATGTCATAGCAGAGAATGAGGCTTCACGTCAGCCACCACTGCAACAGTCCATTGGCATATATTTAGGCCCAGCACACACACAGGCAGAGGAGAGAGGTCCCGTAACAGAGAATCTGGCTTCATGTCAGCAGAGAATCAGTCTGCATGTCATAGCAGAGAATGAGGCTTCACGTCAGCCACCACTGCAACAGTCCATTGGCATATATTTAGGCCCAGCACCCAGGCAGAGGAGGGAGGTCCCGTAACAGAGAATCTGTCTTCATGTCAGCAGAGAATTAGTCTGCATGTCATAGCAGAGAATGAGGCTTCACGTCAGCCACCACTGCAACAGTCCATTGGCATATATTTAGGCCCAGCACCCAGGCAGAGGAGGGAGGTCCCGTAACAGAGAATCTGTCTTCATGTCAGCAGAGAATTAGTCTGCATGTCATAGCAGAGAATGAGGCTTCACGTCAGCCACCACTGGAACAGTCCATTCTCAGATATTTAGGCCCCGGCACCCAGGCAGAGGAGAGAGGTCCCGTAACAGAGAATCTGTCTTCATGTCAGCAGAGAATTAGTCTGCATGTCATAGCAGAGAATGAGGCTTCACGTCAGCCACCACTGCAACAGTCCATTGGCATATATTTAGGCCCAGCACCCAGGCAGAGGAGAGAGGTCCCGTAACAGACAATCTGGCTTCATGTCAGCAGAGAATCAGTCTGCATGTCATAGCAGAGAATCAGGCTTCACGTCACCCACCACTGCAACAGTCCATTGTCATAAATTTAGGCCCAGCACTAGTGTTGAGCGGCATGTCCCATATTCGAATTCGCGAAATTTTGTGAATATTCGAAAGAATATTCGTAAAATATTCGCGATTATTCAAATTCGTTATTATTTCGCATATGCGATAATTCGAATTATCGCATAATACATATGCTATGCAAAATTCACATGTGCGCTAATGAAATCGCCTTACGAAGATTCGCAACTCAATTCAATCACTAATGTATGAATGCAATGCCCTTTGCCTCTGTTCTGGGACAAGTGTAGATATTCGCATGTGCGCTAATAAAATCGCCTTACGAAGATTCGCACCTCAATCACTTTCTAGGGAATGTGAGACTTTTGGGAATCAATCGAGATACAGTGGGGGGTGATGACAGTAGTTGACAGAGTACAGATCAATGTAATCTGTAAGGTGGAAAGTAAAATAAAAAATACGAATATTCGTAAATCGAATTTTACGAAGTTCTACGTATTCGCGAATATGGTGCTATACTATATGAATGCACAGGCCTTTGCCTCTCTGTTCTGGGGACAAGTGTAGATATTTGCATTTGCGTTAATAAAATCGCCTTACGAAGATTCGCAGCTCAATTCAATCACTAATGTATGAATGCAAAGCCCTTTGCCTCTGTTCTGGGACAAGTGTAGATATTCGCATGTGCGCTAATAAAATCGCCTTACGAAGATTCGCAACTCAATTCACTAATGTATGAATGCAAAGCCCTTTGCCTCTGTTCTGGGACGTGCCGATATTCGCATGTGCGCTAATAAAATCGCCTTACGAAGATTCGCGCCTCAATCACTTTCTAGGCAATGTGAGTAAGATCTGAGCTGTTGGACCTTTGGGAAACAATCAATTATATGTGTACTGTAATTTTGTGGGGGGGGGGGGGGGAAACAAAAAACGAATATTCGTTTTTACGAATATATAGCACTATATTCGAAATATTCGCGAAATCGCGAAGTTGCGATATTCGCGAAAAAAATTTGCTTTTCGAATATTCGCGCTCAACACTACCCAGCACCCAGGCAGAGGAGAGAGGTCCCGTAACAGAGAATCTGGCTTCATGTCAGCAGAGAATCAGTCTTCATATCATAGCAGAGAATCAGGCTTCACGTCACCCACCACTGTAAGAGTCAATTTTCATAAATTTAGGCCCAGAACCCAGGCAGAGGAGAAAGGTCCCGTAACAGACAATCTGGCTTCATGTCAGCAGAGAATCAGTCTTCATATCATAGCAGAGAATCAGGCTTCACGTCACCCACCACTGCAACAGTCAATTGTCATAAATTTAGGCCCAGCACCCAGGCAGAGGAGAGAGCTCCCGTAACAGAGGATCTGGCTTCATGTCAGCAGAGAATCAGTCTGCATGTCATAGCAGAGAATGAGGCTTCACGTCACCCACCACTGCAACAGTCCATTGGCATATATTTAGGCCTAGCACACAGGCAGAGCAGAGAGGTCCCGTAACAGACAATCTGGCTTCATGTCAGCAGAGAATCAGTCTGCATGTCATAGCAGAGAATGAGGCTTCACGTCACCCACCACTGCAACAGTCCATTGGCATATATTTAGGCCTAGCACACAGGCAGAGCAGAGAGGTCCCGTAACAGACAATCTGGCTTCATGTCAGCAGAGAATCAGTCTGCATGTCATAGCAGAGAATGAGGCTTCACGTCAGCCACCACTGCAACAGTCCATTGGCATATATTTAGGCCCAGCACCCAGGCAGAGGAGAGAGGTCCCGTAACAGACAATCTGGCTTCATGTCAGCAGAGAATTAGTCTGCATGTCATAGCAGAGAATCAGGCTTCACGTCAGCCACCACTGCAACAGTCCATTGTCATAAATTTAGGCCCAGCACCCAGGCAGAGGAGAGAGGTCCCGTAACAGACAATCTGGCTTCATGTCAGCAGAGAATTAGTCTGCATGTCATAGCAGAGAATGAGGCTTCACGTCAGCCACCACTGCAACAGTCCATTGGCATATATTTAGGCCTAGCACACAGGCAGAGCAGAGAGGTCCCGTAACAGACAATCTGGCTTCATGACAGCAGAGAATCAGTCTGCATGTCATAGCAGAGAATCAGGCTTCACGTCAGCCACCACTGCAACAGTCCATTGTCATAATTTAGGCCCAGCACCCAGGCAGAGGAGAGAGGTCCCGTAACAGAGAATCTGGCTTCATGTCAGCAGAGAATCAGTCTTCATATCATAGCAGAGAATCAGGCTTCACGTCACCCACCACTGTAAGAGTCAATTTTCATAAATTTAGGCCCAGAACCCAGGCAGAGGAGAAGGTCCCGTAACAGACAATCTGGCTTCATGTCAGCAGAGAATCAGTCTTCATATCATAGCAGAGAATCAGGCTTCACGTCACCCACCACTGCAACAGTCAATTTTCATAAATTTAGGCCCAGAACCCAGGCAGAGGAGAAAGGTCCCGTAACAGACAATCTGGCTTCATGTCAGCAGAGAATCAGTCTTCATATCATAGCAGAGAATCAGGCTTCACGTCACCCACCACTGCAACAGTCAATTTTCATAAATTTAGGCCCAGAACCCAGGCAGAGGAGAAAGGTCCCGTAACAGACAATCTGGCTTCATGTCAGCAGAGAATCAGTCTTCATATCATAGCAGAGAATCAGGCTTCACGTCACCCACCACTGCAACAGTCAATTTTCATAAATTTAGGCCCAGAACCCAGGCAGAGGAGAAAGGTCCCGTAACAGACAATCTGGCTTCATGTCAGCAGAGAATCAGTCTTCATATCATAGCAGAGAATCAGGCTTCACGTCACCCACCACTGCAACAGTCAATTGTCATAAATTTAGGCCCAGCACCCAGGCAGAGGAGAGAGCTCCCGTAACAGAGGATCTGGCTTCATGTCAGCAGAGAATCAGTCTGCATGTCATAGCAGAGAATGAGGCTTCACGTCACCCACCACTGCAACAGTCCATTGGCATATATTTAGGCCTAGCACACAGGCAGAGGAGAGGTTCATTCAACTTTGGGTAGCCTCGCAATATAATGGTAAAATGAAAATAAAAATAGGATTGAATGAGGAAGTGCCCTGGAGTCCAATAATATATGGTTATGGGGAGGTAGTTAATGTCTAATCTGGACAAGGGACGGACAGGTCCTGTGGGATCCATGCCTGGTTCATTTTTATGAACGTCAGCTTGTCCACATTGGCTGTAGACAGGCGGCTGCGTTTGTCTGTAATGACGCCCCCTGCCGTGCTGAATACACGTTCAGACAAAACGCTGGCTGCCGGGCAGGCCAGCACCTCCAAGGCATAAAAGGCTAGCTCTGGCCACGTGGACAATTTAGAGACCCAGAAGTTGAATGGGGCCGAACCATCAGTCAGTACGTGGAGGGGTGTGCACACGTACTGTTCCACCATGTTAGTGAAATGTTGCCTCCTGCTAACACGTTGCGTATCAGGTGGTGGTGCAGTTAGCTGTGGCGTGTTGACAAAAGTTTTCCACATCTCTGCCATGCTAACCCTGCCCTCAGAGGAGCTGGCCGTGACACAGCTGCCTTGGCGACCTCTTGCTCCTCCTCTGCCTTGGCCTTGGGCTTCCACTTGTTCCCCTGTGACATTTGGGAATGCTCTCAGTAGCGTGTCTACCAACGTGCGCTTGTACTCGCGCATCTTCCTATCACGCTCCAGTGCAGGAAGTAAGGTGGGCACATTGTCTTTGTAGCGTGGATCCAGCAGGGTGGCAACCCAGTAGTCCGCACAGGTTAAAATGTGGGCAACTCTGCTGTCGTTGCGCAGGCACTGCAGCATGTAGTCGCTCATGTGTGCCAGGCTGCCCAGGGATAAGGACAAGCTGTCCTCTGTGGGAGGCGTATCGTCATCGTCCTGCCTTTCCCCCCAGCCACGCACCAGTGATGGACCCGAGCTGCGTTGGGTGCCACCCCGCTGTGACCATGCTTCATCCTCATCCTCCTCCACCTCCTCCTCATCCTCGTCCTCCTCGTCCTCCAGTAGTGGGCCCTGGCTGGCCACATTTGTACCTGGCCTCTGCTGTTGCCAAAAACCTCCCTCTGAGTCACTTCGAAGAGACTGGCCTGAAAGTGCTAAAAATGACCCCTCTTCCTCCTCCTCCTCCTCCTCCTCCTGGGCCACCTCCTCTTCCATCATCGCCCTAAGTGTTTTCTCAAGGAGACATAGAAGTGGTATTGTAACGCTGATAACGGTGTCATCGCCACTGGCCATGTTGGTGGAGTACTCGAAACAGCGCAACAGGGCACACAGGTCTCGCATGGAGGCCCAGTCATTGGTGGTGAAGTGGTGCTGTTCTGTAGTGCGACTGACCCGTGCGTGCTGCAGCTGAAACTCCACTATGGCCTGCTGCTGCTCGCACAGTCTGTCCAGCATGTGCAAGGTGGAGTTCCACCTGGTGGGCACGTCGCATATGAGGCGGTGAGCGGGAAGGCCGAAGTTACGCTGTAGCGCAGACAGGCGAGCAGCAGCAGGATGTGAACGCCGGAAGCGCGAACAGACGGCCCGCACTTTATGCAGCAGCTCTGACATGTCGGGGTAGTTGTGAATGAACTTCTGCACCACCAAATTCAGCACATGCGCCAAGCAAGGGATGTGCGTCAAATTGGCTAGTCCCAGAGCTGCAACGAGATTTCGCCCATTATCACACACCACCAGGCCGGGCTTGAGGCTCACCGGCAGCAACCACTCGTCGGTCTGTTGTTCTATACCCCGCCACAACTCCTGTGCGGTGTGGGGCCTGTCCCCCAAACATATGAGTTTCAGAATGGCCTGCTGACGTTTACCCCGGGCTGTGCTGAAGTTGGTGGTGAAGGTGTGTGGCTGACTGGATGAGCAGGTGGAAGAAGAGGAGGAGGAAGCCGAGAAGGAGGAGGTGGCAACAGGAGGCAAAGAATGTTGCCCTGCGATCCTTGGCGGCGGAAGGACGTGCGCCAAACAGCTCTCCGCCTGGGGCCCAGCTGCCACTACATTTACCCAGTGTGCAGTTAGGGAGATATAGCGTCCCTGGCCGTGCTTACTGGTCCACGTATCTGTGGTTAGGTGGACCTTGCTACAGATGGCGTTGCGCAGTGCACACTTGATTTTATCGGATACTTGGTTGTGCAGGGAAGGCACGGCTCTCTTGGAGAAGTAGTGCCGGCTGGGAACAACATACTGTGGGACAGCAAGCGACATGAGCTGTTTGAAGCTGTCTGTGTCCACCAGCCTAAATGACAGCATTTCATAGGCCAGTAGTTTAGAAATGCTGGCATTCAGGGCCAGGGATCGAGGGTGGCTAGGTGGGAATTTACGCTTTCTATCAAATGTTTGTGAGATGGAGAGCTGAACGCTGGCGTGTGACATGGTTGAGACGCTTGGTGACGGAGGTGGTGGTGGTGGTGTTGGTGGTACATCCCCTGTTTGCTGGGCGGCAGGTGCCAACGTTCCTCCAGAGGCGGAGGAAGAGGCCGAGGCGGCAGCAGCAGAATAGGCCGAGGCGGCAGCAGCAGAAGAGGTAGCAGGGGGAGCCTGAGTGACTTCCTTGGTTTTAAGGTGTTTACTCCACTGCAGTTCATGCTTTGCATGCAGGTGCCTGGTCATGCAGGTTGTGCTCAGGTTCAGAACGTTAATGCCTCGCTTCAGGCTCTGATGGCACAGCGTGCAAACCACTCGGGTCTTGTCGTCAGCACATTGTTTGAAGAAGTGCCATGCCAGGGAACTCCTTGAAGCTGCCTTTGGGGTGCTCGGTCCCAGATGGCGGCGGTCAGTAGCAGGCGGAGTCTCTTGGCGGCGGGTGTTCTGCTTTTGCCCACTGCTCCCTCTTTTGCTACGCTGTTGGCTCGGTCTCACCACTGCCTCTTCCTCCGAACTGTGAAAGTCAGTGGCACGACCTTCATTCCATGTGGGGTCTAGGACCTCATCGTCCCCTGCATCGTCTTCCACCCAGTCTTGATCCCTGACCTCCTGTTCAGTCTGCACACTGCAGAAAGACGCAGCAGTTGGCACCTGTGTTTCGTCATCATCAGAGACATGCTGAGGTGGTATTCCCATGTCCTCATCATCAGGAAACATAAGTGGTTGTGCGTCAGTGCATTCTATGTCTTTCACCGCTGGGGAAGGGCTAGGTGGATGCCCTTGGGAAACCCTGCCAGCGGAGTCTTCAAACAGCATAAGAGACTGCTGCATAACTTGAGGCTGAGACAGTTTCCCTGGTATGCATGGGGGTGATGTGACAGACTGATGGGGTTGGTTTTCAGGCGCCATCTGTGCGCTTTCTGCAGAAGACTGGGTGGGAGATAATGTGAACGTGCTGGATCCACTGTCGGCCACCCAATTGACTAATGCCTGTACCTGCTCAGGCCTTACCATCCTTAGAACGGCATTGGGCCCCACCATATATCGCTGTAAATTCTGGCGGCTACTGGGACCTGAGGTAGTTGGTACACTAGGACGTGTGGATGTGGCAGAACGGCCACGTCCTCTCCCAGCACCAGAGGGTCCACTAACACCACCACGACCATGTCCACGTCCGCGTCCCTTACTAGATGTTTTTCTCATTGTTATGGTTCACCACAACAACAAATATATTATTTGGCCCAATGTATTGTATTCAAATTCAGCGGGATATAAATTTGAGGCCTAGTATTTAGGCGCTGGGTGACCGGTATGGATTTAGTGACAGAATTAGACTTGGAAATGCACAGAAGCGTGTGTGTGAAGTTATTCTGAATGACCCTATGTGCACCTTCAATATTATATACCCTTTTAGGGATAGATTTCAAATAGCTCTGATATAGCAGAAACCACTAAATTATGAAATTGCTAAATTGGGAATTGTACTTCAACCCAGAACAAAAAATGTGCTTTGACGGACACTAAATATCTTGCCCAGCAACAACAGTACAGCGGTGGGTAACGAGAGATTTAGAGGGATTAAATTTGAGGCCTAGTATTTAGGCGCTGGGTCACCGGTATGGATTTAGTGACAGAATTAGACTTGGAAATGCACAGTAGCGGTGTGTGTGAAGTTATTCTGAATGACCCTATGTGCACCTTCAATATTATATACCCTTTTAGGGATAGATTTCAAATAGCTCTGATATAGCAGAAACCACTAAATTATGAAATTGCTAAATTGGGAATTGTACTTCAACCCAGAACAAAAAATGTGCTTTGACGGACACTAAATATCTTGCCCAGCAACAACAGTACACCGGTGGGTAACGAGAGATTTAGAGGGAATTAAATTTGAGGCCTAGTATTTAGGCGCTGGGTCACCGGTATGGATTTAGTGACAGAATTAGACTTGGAAATACACAGTAGCGGGTGTGTGTGAAGTTATTCTGAATGACCCTATGTGCACCTTCAATATTATATACCCTTTTAGGGATAGATTTCAAATAGCTCTGATATAGCAGAAACCACTAAATTATGAAATTGCTAAATTGGGAATTGTACTTCAACCCAGAACAAAAAATGTGCTTTGACGGACACTAAATATCTTGCCCAGCAACAACAGTACAGCGGTGGGTAACGAGAGATTTAGAGGGAATTAAATTTGAGGCCTAGTATTTAGGCGCTGGGTCACCGGTATGGATTTAGTGACAGAATTAGACTTGGAAATACACAGTAGCGGGTGTGTGTGAAGTTATTCTGAATGACCCTATGTGCACCTTCAATATTATATACCCTTTTTGGGATAGATTTCAAATAGCTCTGATATAGCAGGAACCACTAAATTATGAAATTGCTAAATTGGGAATTGTACTTCAACCCAGAACAAAAAATGTGCTTTGACGGGCACTAAATAACTTTCCCAGCTACAACAGGACAACGGTAACGAGAGATTTAGAGGGATTTAAATTTGAGGCCTAGTATTTAGGCGCTGGGTGACAGGTATGGGTTTAGTGACAGAATTAGACTTGGAAATACACAGTAGCGGGTGTGTGTGAAGTTATTCTGAATGACCCTATGTGCACCTTCAATATTATATACCCTTTTTGGGATAGATTTCAAATAGCTCTGATATAGCAGAAACCACTAAATTATGAAATTGCTAAATTGGGAATTGTACTTCAACCCAGAACAAAAAATGTGCTTTGACGGACACTAAATATCTTGCCCAGCAACAACAGTACAGCGGTGGGTAACGAGAGATTTAGAGGGAATTAAATTTGAGGCCTAGTATTTAGGCGCTGGGTCACCGGTATGGATTTAGTGACAGAATTAGACTTGGAAATACACAGTAGCGGGTGTGTGTGAAGTTACTCTGAATGACCCTATGTGCACCTTCAATATTATATACCCTTTTTGGGATAGATTTCAAAGAGCTCTGATATAGCAGGAACCACTAAATTATGAAATTGCTAAATTGGGAATTGTATTTCAACCCAGAACAAGAAATGTGCTTGAACGGACACTAAATAACTCGCCCAGCTACAGCACTAGGGACAGATTTAGCTGGATATAAATTTGAGGCCTAGTATTTAGGCGCTGGGTGACCGGTATGGATTTAGTGACAGAATTAGACTGGGATATGGCCAAAAAATGAACAGACTATTGCTGGTTAAATGCACTTGGTGTGACAGCTTCACCCTGATGTAGGCTTTAGCCAAAAAACAACCACACCATTGAGGGTTAAATGCACTTGGTGACAGGCGCAGCTTGCCCCTGATTTTGTATATGGCCAAAAAATGAACAGACTATTGCTGGTTAAATGCACTTGGTGTGACAGCTTCACCCTGATGTAGGCTTTAGCCAAAAAACAACCACACCATTGAGGGTTAAATGCACTTGGTGACAGGCGCAGCTTGCCCCTGATTTTGTATATGGCCAAAAAATGAACAGACTATTGCTGGTTAAATGCACTTGGTGTGACAGCTTCACCCTGATGTAGGCTTTAGCCAAAAAACAACCACACCATTGAGGGTTAAATGCACTTGGTGACAGGCGCAGCTTGCCCCTGATTTTGTATATGGCCAAAAAATGAACAGACTATTGCTGGTTAAATGCACTTGGTGTGACAGCTTCACCCTGATGTAGGCTTTAGCCAAAAAACAACCACACCATTGAGGGTTAAATGCACTTGGTCGCAGCTTGTGCTGGCGCACCACAAGACACAAAATGGCCGCCGATCACCCCAGAAAAATGAGACTGACAAACGGTCTGTGCAGCCTAAAAACAGTGAGCAATTGAGGATCAGCAGCTCAATGATCCACAGCTGCAGATCGATCAGTTAATCAAGTCCTTTGGAGGAGTTAATCTGCCTAATCTCGCCCTACTGTCGCAGCCGCAACCTCTCCCTACGCTAATCAGAGCAGAGTGACGGGCGGCGCTATGTGACTCCAGCTTAAATAGAGGCTGGGTCACATGGTGCTCTGGCCAATCACAGCCATGCCAATAGTAGGCATGGCTGTGATGGCCTCTTGGGGCAAGTAGTATGACGCTTGTTGATTGGCTGCTTTGCAGCCTTTCAAAAAGCGCCAAGAAAGCGTCACAAAAGCGCCAAGAAAGCGACGAACACCGAACCCGAACCCGGACTTTTACGAAAATGTCCGGGTTCGGGTCCGTGTCACGGACACCCCAAAATTCGGTACGAACCCGAACTATACAGTTCGAGTTCGCTCATCCCTAGCCATCTTCTCTGGCTTTGTTAAAAGTATTAGTTAAATAGGGACTCAAGATATCACTATATGTTTTGTAATACTCTGATGAGAATCCATCAGGCCCTGGAGATTTACCTGGCTTTAATGTCTTGATTGTTGCTGCTATTTCTGAATCTGTGAAGGGCGCGTTAAGGGATTCTTTAATGTCTCCAGATACCTTTGGTAGTTTACATTTATTCAGATATTGATTGTGTTGTGCTTGAGTGGGGCGGGATAATGTGGTATCATCTTTTAAGTTGTATAATTTTTTATAATATTGTGCAATCTGATTAGCGATTTCTATTGGATTAGATATCTTTTCCTTCATTGATTCATTGATTAAGTGATTGATTCTAAATTGGGTTCTAATTGGCTTTGTGTGGCTGGCCATTAACTTTGAGGGTTTGTTGTAGTCTCTATAATATTTTGCTTCTGTGTTTTTTGTTATTATTAAATGTTTTTTAACCAGAAGTTCATGTAGTTTGAGTCTGGTGGATGTAAGGGCTTGTAAGGTGACATATGAGTTATTTGATTTGTGCAACTTCTCTAGGGAACTGAGTTTTGAGAGGGTTTCAGTAATGTCTTTTTGGTGTGATTTGTTACATCTGGCTGTCTGCGGGATAATAATCCCTCTAGAAAAGGCCTTATGTGTCCTCCATAGTAATATTGGGTCATTCGTTGAGTCTTGATTAAATTAAAAAAAGTCTGTTAGTTTATTTCTAATTATTCCCTGCGTTTCTGGATTTGAGAAGATGAAAGTGTTGTTCTTCCAAGATAGAGCATTTTTTTGATGACTTGTTAATTTAATTTCAAGGGTGATGGGTGCGTGGTCTGACCACGTAATGTTATTTATTTTACACGCTGATATTTCGTTGAGAGTTTGGGATTTTATAAGGAACATGTCGATCCTTGCGTAACTATTATGACTTTGCGAGTAATGGGTGTAGTCTCTCTCTGTTGCATTGAAGCATCTCCACACATCGTATAGAGCATTATCTACTAGCCATTTAGTGATGGTAGTTCTATTTTTGTTCCTTTTACCATTTGTGTCTAGTTGTGGGTCGTTAATTGAGTTTAGATCTCCTCCTATCAGTAGAATGCCTTTTTGTATTCTGTTTACTTTTCTCATTAGCTTATTTAAAATACTGATTTGGTTGTTATTTGGAGCATATGCATTGACTAGCGTATAAGTGCCGTTATTTATATTACATGTAAGGATGATGTATCTACCTACTGGACTATAATACTGTTCAATGACTTGAAAGGTTACTGAATCTTTGATTAATATAGCTACGCCTGCTTTTTTTGCATTTGTATTTGAGTAGTAAATTTTTGAGTATCCTGTATCCTGATCTGGGGGTGGGCTTCGCTTTTAAAATGTGTTTCCTGAAGGAAAACAATGTCGGGTTTAAATTTTTGTATGTCGTGTTTTAAGAAGGAGCGTTTATGAGGGCTATTTAATCCTCTTACGTTGTAACTGAGGATTTATAGTGTCATCTTGATCTCTCTCTTTCCTTAATCAGGCAATCGAGAGATCCAGTTGTGTGAAAAATATGTAATGTCTGGTCTTACCCTGTTGAAGTTGGAGTACCACTCAGTTCAAGAGTTGTTTAGAGTTGTTCGTACCTTAGTCGGGTCCTAGGTTAGCAATTGTTGAATATTAGGTATGCATATGAAAGCAAGGGAGAGAAAATGAATAGTTATTAAAAGTCAGTGTCAAGGACTGGTCAATATGTGTTCGAGGATTCAAACAATAACAGTTACAACAAAAAAAAAAAACAGTAAATTTACACCGGATTACCGATGTTCCAAAGAACTACTATTAATAAAGAATAGTATAAGGACTTAGAGTAGCAATTCGCTACACAATTTGGGGTTAATTGTATAACACAGAAAAGAAAAAAAAAACTTCTAACAAATAGGCTTGGTGAGTGAATGCTCTTTGGCTGTCCTGCCCACAATAGTATTTAGAGTACTATCCATTTAATTAAGAGAGTTCCTGTTTTGTGGGGATTATCTCTTCAGCGTGGATTCTCTCGGTGTTGTCTTTCTCTCTTTTGTGCTCCTCTAGGAGGATTTCCTGTGTCTTCGATTGCTATATCCCATCTTTGTAGTAAGTCTAGACCTTGTTCTACTGTGGATACTACTTTCGTGCTTCCTCCATCTTGGATTAGCAGTTTGACCGGAAAGCCCCATCTATAAAGGTATATTATGGTAGCGAAGTGTATTGGTGATATTTTGAATTTTGTTTTCTGCTTTGTATAGTATATTGGGAGAGGTCTGTGTATACCTGAATGTTTTTAAACTCTTCCGGCAAGGTTTTTATTTTTCTGAATTCTTGAGTAAACTGTTCTTTAATCCTAAAAAAGTGGATTCTTGCGATAGTGTCCCTTGGTATTGACGGGTCCATTCCTCTTGGTTTGGGTAGGCGGTGTGCTCTATCAATTTCCAAGTCGTGTTGAGAACAATCTTTGAGCACCACCGTGATCAATCTCTGTAAATAGGCTGTGAGTTCTGTTGGTTGAACATTTTCCGGGATACCTCTAAATTTTTTATTGTTCCGCCTATTGCGGTCCTCTAAATCCGCTAGTTTCATTTGCAACCTTTCGATGTCGTCAGAGTTATTGTTGGTGACATCAGCGATATCGTTATGCGATTTGCAAATTTGTTCCATCTTGGATTCGATATGTGAGACTCTTGATTCCACTTTTCCTATTTTAGCATTTGTAGCCGTAAGATCGTTGTTGATTTCTTTGGTGAAGGATTTGTGGAGGAGGAGTATTGTTTCTTTAATGAAGGATTCGGAGGCAGTTTTGTCCGTGGCTGTGATAGAGTTTAAGTCTGCATCAGATTTTGATTCAGTATTGATGTCTTCTGTGACGGTAGAGGGTTCTTTTTTATTTGCTATATCTTTTTTGACATCTGTTCTTGCTTTTTGTTTGGTTGGGCTCGAAGTATCAGATGAGTTATCTGAGTGATTTCCATCGTCTGTATTATCTTCTAGGTTGTCTATTGTTGACAGCCTATTGTTGATGGATTTGTTTGTCTTTGCTTTAGGGCCATTTGTTTTGTTTTTTTTGTGAGCTGTGCATTCTGTTGACTGCCGTATGCTCGTATTCGTAAAAAGGAGTGTATGTTGATGTTTTTGAAGGAGTACTTTGTTGATCAAAATTACTTATTCCTCTTGTCTGGTATGGGTGGCTGTGTTTATATTGGTGCATAGTACAGTTCACGATATTAGTATTGTATTTGAGGTTTTGCGTTCCCTCCAAGTTAATGTTGTAGTATTCTTCGTCGTTCTTCCCTCCTGGCTTTAAAACTTTGTATTTTCCAGGTTTCAGGATCCTATGGGATAGTGATGTGCTTTTATTTGTTTTCTTTATTTCCTCTTATTATTAACTTAATTAGTCCCTTGGTTATGATATCAACATTTTAGAGGATAATGGTAGGCTTTTTTATTTTTTTTTTTATTTTTTGCTTGTCTGTGCCTTTAACCTTCTTCCTCTTTTATGAAAGTGGAGGTATAGAAATGAGAGGTTTTCTGGTGAAAGGGGTCACCTATTTCTTTCTGTGCCCAATATGCTTCACTAACAGTATCATTAGCAGTAAATCTTTGTTTTCTATATTTCTTCTGGACTGCTGCATCTGTGGTATGCTAGACTGCTGCGTCCATGTCAGGCTCCTCAAAGCCCAGGTCCTCCTGCAGATCTGTATGCTCAGTCACTAACCTCCTATGCTTTCCGCAATCCTCTCTCCAAAGGCCCACCAGCAAACCTCCGGCGATTATCTGCCTGTCGGATTCACGGTGAGTCTCTAATATTGTGTGTTTGTTTCTTGCGACCCTCCGGTTGTGTATTTATGCCTTTATGTTTTAATGGGCCGGCCCTACCGCATCCTCATGGCTCCGTTTATGCCCCTTTTGCTGTTACCCATTTGCTTGGCTGGTGAGGATTCTGATCGTCGCTCTGTTGCCGATGTTGTTATGCTTGATTCTTTCTGTTCTCGGCTCGCCTCCCGTGTCTCTGTAGTTGCGAGGTGACACCTCTGATTTTGCTTCCTCCAGCGTCTCCCTCTGCAGCTGTTCGCGCCTTTTCTCCTTCTTCCCGCTAGTCGCTAGTTGGGCCTCTGTTTCTTCTGTTTATGTTGCGGTAAACGTCTCTAAATTTAACAGAAGGTCCCCAGTCCTCTTCTCTCTCTTCTTATTGACTCCTGCGTCTGTTTTTTCTTCTTTAAATTGCTTTAATTCGTTGTTTAGGCAGCAATATAGCCAGAGCTCTGGTTTTTAGCTTCTGTGCTGCATGAAAGCCAAAGAGGGTATTTAAATGGGAGGGGAATGGATGCCCTACCACCCCTATTTATGTACTTGTTTTAATTATTCTCAATCCTCTCTGGCTGATGCTTGATGTTTTTATTATGTAAGTGTAAAATGTATTGCTATTTTTTCTTTTTTGTAAGTTACTAATAAAAGAAATAAAAAAATATATATATTTTTCTAGGGATACTATTTCCCATAAATCCTTAATTTCCATCACTAATAGATATTCTAGTTGTTTTAGGGTGGCTCTAATATGTGGTAAATTTACATTATCCTTTCTAAATGAAGTATTGCGTCTCACCTCTATTCCAAACATTGCTTGAACTGTTTGTTTCCGTTCTTTTCTATCCCACCAGAGGGTTGACATCTTTCAGTTTTTTTATATATATATTACTATTCAAATGTGTGTTTCTTATTATTATATATATATTTTTTTTTTATTTAGTTTAAACTATCTATTTTTATTATTAAATTTCTTTATAATACTATCGTTTTTATTTTTCTATTTTTGTTAGTTATTAATTACAAGTATTAATATGAACACACTAAACTTCACTTTATCCTTATGCTGTGCTCCCTTAGATGGGGTACGAAAAAAAAAAAAATTACTCTTACCGGTAATTGGATTTAGAGCCCAGCTAATAAAGGTCCCCCTCCCTCTTACCTTGTCATATAGTAACCTAGTACTCAAAGATAGATGCAACAATTCAAATTTAATGAAGTAAATAATAATCAATAACAATATTGTTCAACATACGAGGTCACGATTAATTCTCCTGAGCGTAATAGAAATGAAAATGTTAAATATTCAAAATTATCCCCTTTTTTTTGGGGGGGGGGGATTCCTCGTGCCGTTGTGGAGGCTAAAGGAAAATCCAATTACCGGTAAGAGTAATTATTATTTTTTCCTGACGCCTCCACAATGGCACTACGTGGAGGAATAATATAGAAGACATGATCAGAGTGGGACAACTGCCGACAGAACTTTGCGTCCAAAGGACAAGTCTCTATTTGTAGAGACGTCCAATCCAGGATTGGACCATGTGGCTGCCCGGCATATTTCTTCTATCGAGGCCGAGGCCCCTTCAGCCCAGGATGTGGCCAATGCCCTGGTGGAGTGGGCTCTCAACAAGGGTGGATGAGCTAGCCCTTCTGTTTCATAGGCTAGGACAATGCAGGCCTTGATGCATCTTGAGATTGAAGTCTTGCTAGCTGCCCGTCCACGATGTAGACCCAGATATTGCACAAGTAGCTGGTTTGATTGATCCTTAGATCTTTCGTGGCCTCCATATATTGTAGGATGCATCTCCTAACGTCTAGGTTATGAAATAATCTTTCCATCTCCGAGGACGCAGATAGTCCCTTATCTAGTCCTGCTTGAAGGAAGTCCAGGATTAGCGCCACCTGAAGTTCTCCGGAAGGGTCATATTTACCCCCACTAAACCTCAGAAAGGCTTCCCAGGCTCTCAGATATATTCTTGATGTAACAGGTTTTCTACTTTGCAAAAGGGTGGAAATTACTGCCTCTGAAAAACCTTTCCCTCTTAGTATGCTCCTTTTAGCCTCCAGGCTGTTAAGTGAAGCTGGGTGGCTCTGGGATGAACAACTGGGCCCTGAGACAATAGATCAGGTTGGGGAGGGAGGATCCAAAAGTCTTCCCCTGCAAGGTTCTTTAGGACTGGGAACCACGATCTTCTGGGCCAGAATGGAGCTATCAGTATGATCTGGGCATTTTCCTCCATGATCTTGCCTAATACCCTTTGTATCAGGGGAAAGAGAGGAAAGGCATAGAGAGGAAGGGCAATCTTGGACTGAGAGGGAGAAAAAGTCCCTAACCTGTCTGTTTTGAGTCCATTCTCCTGCCCTTAGTCGGTCTCTGCTGAGGAAGTCTGCCACTTGATTTTCTTTTCCCCTCACATGGGTTGCGGATAGAGACAGTAGGTTTTTCTCTGCCCATCTTAGGATTTTCCCTGTCACCAAGGAAAGGGAGCGACTCCTTGTTCCCCCCTGCTTGTTCAGGTAGGCTACAGTCGTTGAATTGTCTGATAGGATCTTTACATTCTCCAGGAGGATGAAAGGGGCAAAGGCTTTTAGGGCTTCCCATACTGCGGTCAGCTTTCTCAAGTTTGACGAGGCTTGTCGTAGGTGAGATTCCCATAGAGCCTGCTGCAACCGTCTTCCCATGTGGGCTCCCCACCCGTGTTGGCTGGCATCCGTAGTGATGACGACTTGATTTGTCGGTTTCCAGGCCACGCCTCGGGAAAGATTTGTTCGATTCATCCACCAAGACAAGGATGTTTTTACACGAGATAGAATTTTTATTCTTTTGTTTAAGGAAGTTTGTTTTTTGGCCCAGCTCTCCAAAAGAAAGGACTGGAGCTCTCTTGTATGGTGCTGGGCCCATTTTACCGATGAAATTGTTGAGGTCATAAGACCCAGGATTGTCATTATTTTCCGGAGGGAGGGACGCTCCTGTCTCCGGAAATTCTTGATTCTGGAAATCAAGGTGTCCTGTTTTTGCTCTGAAAGGAAGGAAGATATTAGAATTGAGTGCAGTAGAACTCCCAAAAATGTCATTCTTCTTGAGGGAAGTAGACATGATTTTTCTCTGTTGATCATCCATCCTAGGTTGGTCAGGGTTTTCTGTATAATCTGAAGATGACAAAACAAGAGGTTTTTCGATGGAGCTGCAATCAAAAAATCGTCCAAGTATGGGATCAATAGGATTCCTGCCAGACGAAAATGTTTTGCCACTTCCGTCATGACCTTCGTGAATAGTCTTGGAGCTGAACTGAGGCCAAATGGAAGAACCTGGAACTGGTAGTGACATAGGGATCCTTTGAACCATATTGCCATCCTCAAAAACTTCTGGTCTTTCTCTCGGAACATGGTAATAGGCATCTGCCAGGTCTAATGTTACCATGAAACAGTCTTTCTGAAGGAGGTTGGTCACGGACTTTATTGACTCCATCTTGAATCTTTTGTACTCTATGTACTTGTTTAGGGCTTTCAAATTTATAACTGCTCTGAAGGAGCCGTTAGTTTTTTTTTATCAGAAAAATCTGTGAATAAAACCCTTCCTTTTGTTCTTCCACTGGTACAGGAGTGATATGTGTAGGTCCATAGCCTCTTGATTCTCCGCTTTTAGTTTTATGTTTTCCATATATCGGTTTGGGGGATAAAGATTGAATTCCAGACTGAATCCATTTTCTATCCCCTCTAGTAACCAGGGGCAAGCTTGAATGTTCTCCCAGGCAGAGTGGAAAAACCTGAGTCTTCCCCCTACGGCCCCTCTGGCGTCATTGGGAGGATGTACGGGTGGACTTGTCGGGGTTAAACAAAAACCCTTTCCCTCTGGTAGACTGCCAAGATTGTCCTGAATCTTTCTTTTTTTGGTCAAATCTACCACGTTTCTGGGGCCGAAAGGAACGTCTTTTGTAAAAAAAAACTTCGATTCAGTGGGAAAGCCCTTTTTCCTATCCGAGGCTTTTTCCAAGATGTCATCCAGAGTCGTGCCAAAAACTCTGTCTCCTTCACACGGTAGAGAACAAAGTTTATTCTTTGACGCCGTATCACCTGACCAGGTACACAACCAAATAGCTCTCCGTGAAGCGTTTGATAGGGCCGCTGTTCTGGCCGATAATTTTACTATATCTGCCGAGGCATCAGCGATAAAATTGGTAGCCTGCTTCAGTATAGAGATTGAAGCAAGGAAGTCTTCTCTAGGTGTGCCGGATTCAATATGTTCCTCTAATTGTCCCAACCACAGAGACAGGGTTCTGGCGGTGTAGGCATCCACCTTAGGCGTTTTATCCCAAGTGGCCGAGTCCTCTTACCCAAATGGATATTTTCTCTTGAAAATTTTAAAGGCGGATTGTCGCTTTTCAGGGTCTTTCCATTCGTTTTGGATTAAGGACTTATTAGCGTGGACAGGAAAAACACTTTTTTGTCTTGTCTCCTATAGCTGCAAACATCTCATCTTGCACAGATAGTGGCTCTTTTGCTTCTTCCAAATTAATCGTAGCTCTGATATTTTTTTAACAAGACTTCTGTCTCTTCTACAGAACACAGGGGTCGACCATAGGTGTCTTCCGAAATATCAGAGTCTGGACAGGATGAAATTTCTCCTTCATCCAGATCAGAATCTTGCTCCATAATGGGAGTGCTAGAAGTAGAAGGTCTGGGCTGTATGGCAGATAGCTTTGCTTCTACCGCTGACCCTACTTCTTCTTTAATGATATTTCTCAGAGTCTCCACCAAGGAAGGGGTTTCTTCTGAGACCACTTTGTCGCAGCATTTTTGGCATAAAGATTTTTTATGAGAGCCAGACAGCGTTTTCTTGCACATGGCACATTTTCTTCTGATGGATAGCTCCTTTTTAGAAGATTCTCTTCCCTAGGAGACACAACAGTAAGAATGGGTTTATCTAACTCCTTTTTTTTTTTTTTTTAGGAACCACCACCAGAAGAAAACCGAGTGCAAGTACATATAAGTGCTTTGACAAACAAACACCCCTCATTGGAGTAGAGAGGAGGCTTACCGGGCTAGAAGGCCTGGAGGAATCTGTGGGCTTTTTGGGAGAGTCATTTTCAGCTTGCATCGTCGTTCGCGAAGCACTTTAACCACCTCAGCCCCCTAGCTGATACACCCTTAATGACCAGACCACTTTTTACACTTCTGCACTACACTACTTTCACCCTTTATTGCTCGGTCATGCAACTTACCACCCAAATGAATTTTACCTCTTTTTCTTCTCACTAATAGAGCTTTCATTTGGTGTTATTTCATTGCTGCTGACATTTTTACATTTTTTTGTTATTAATCAAAATTTAACGATTTTTTTGCCAAAAAATGACATTTTTCAAATAAAAAAATAAAAAAACGACATCCATATATAATTTTTTCGCTAAATTTATTGTTCTACATGTCTTTGATTAAAAAAATGGTTTGTGTAAAAGTTATAGCGTTTACAAACTATGGTACAAAAATGTGAATTTCCACTTTTTGAAGCAGCTCTGACTTTCTGAGCACCTGTCATGTTTCCTGAGGTTCTACAATGCCCAGACAGTAGAAAAACCCCACAAATGACCCCATTTCGGAAAGTAGACACCCCAAGGTATTCGCTGATAGGCATAGTGAGTTCATAGAACTTTTTATTTTTTGTCACAAGTTAGCGGAAAATGATGATTATTATTTTTTTTTCCTTACAAAGTCTCATATTCCACTAACTTGTGACAAAAAATAAAAACTTCCATGAACTTACTATGCCCATCATGAAATACCTTGGGGTGTCTTCTTTCCAAAATGGGGTCACTTGTGGGGTAGTTATACTGCCCTGGCATTTTAGGGGCCCAAATGCGTGCGAAGTAGTTTGAAATCAAAATCTGTAAAAAATGGCCTGTGAAATCCGAAAGGTGCTCTTTGGAATGTGGGCCCCTTTGCCCACCTAGGCTGCACAAAAGTGTCACACATGTGGTATCGCCGTACTCAGGAGAAGTTGGGGAATGTGTTTTGGGGTGTCATTTTACAAATACCCATGCTGGGTGAGATAAATATCTTGGTCAAATGCCAACTTATAAATAAAAAAATGGGAAAAGTTGACTTTTGCTGAGATATTTCCCTCACCCAGCATGGGTATATGTAAAATGACACCCCAAAACACATTCCCCAACTTCTCCCGAGTACGGCGATACCACATGTGAGACACTTCTTTGCAGCCTAGGTGGGCAAAGGGGCCCACATTCCAAAGAGCACCTTTCGGATTTCACAGGCCATTTTTTTTACAGATTTTGATTTCAAACTACTTCGCATGCATTTGGGCCCCTAAAATTCCAGGGCAGTAGAACTACCCCACAAGTGACCCCATATTGGAAAGAAGACACCCCAAGGTATTTCGTGATGGGCATAGTGAGTTCATGGAAGTTTTTATTTTTTTGTCACAAGTTAGTGGAATTTGAGACTTTGTAAGAAAAAATAAAAATCATTTTCCACTAACTTGTGACAAAAAATAAAAAATTCTAGGAACTCGCCATGCCCCTCACGGAATACCTTGGGGTGTCTTATTTCCAAAATGGGGTCACTTGTGGGGTAGTTATACTGCCCTGGCATTCTAGGGGCCCAGATGCATGAGAAGTAGTTAAGAATCAAAATCTGTAAAAAATGGCCTGTGAAATCCGAAAGGTGCTCTTTGGAATGTGGGCCCATTTGCCCACCTAGGCTGCAAAAAAGTGTCACACGTGTGGTATCGCCGTACTCAGGAGAAGTTGGGGAATGTGTTTTGGGGTGTCATTTTACATATACCCATGCTGGGTGAGAGAAATATCTCGGCAAAAGACAACTTTTCCCATTTTTTTTTATACAAAGTTGGCATTTGACCAAGATATTTATCTCACCCAGCATGGGTATATGTAAAATGACACCCCAAAACACATTCCCCAACTTCTCCTGAATACGGCGATACCACATGTGTGACACTTTTTTGCAGCCTAGATGCGCAAAAGTGCCCAAATTCCTTTTAGGCGGGCATTTTTAGACATTTGGATCCCAGACTTATTCTCACGCTTTAGGGCCCCTAAAATGCCAGGGCAGTATAAATACCCCACATGTGACCCCATTTTGGAAAGAAGACACCCCAAGGTATTCAATGAGGTGAATGCTGAGTTCCTAGAAAAAAAAATTTGGGGCACAAGTTAGCGGAAATTGATTTTTTATTTTTTTTTCTCACAAAGTCTCCCTTTCCGCTAACTTGAGATAAAAATTTCAATCTTTCATGGACTCAATATGCCCCTCAGCGAATACCTTGGGGTGGCATCTTTCCAAAATGGTGTTATTTGTGGGGCGTTCGTACTGCCCTGGCATTTGAGGGTCTCCGCAATCATTACATGTATGGCCAGCATTAGGAGTTTCTGCTATTCTCCTTATATTGAGCATACGGGTAATGAGATTTTTTTTTTCCGTTCAGCCTCTGGGCTGAAAGAAAAAATGAACGGCACAGATTTCTTCATTCGCATCGATCAATGTGGATGAAAAAATCTCTGCCCCAAAAAAAAAGGGGAAAGGCCCAACATCCATACCCACTTAGCTCATATGCCCTGGCAAACCCGATTTCTCCATTCACATCTTTCAATGTGGATGAATAAATCATTGCCGGGATTATTATTATTTTTTTTATATATACAAAGTGTTTGCCAAAGCATATGAACACCGCCACCTCCTCAGCTCATATGCCTCGGCAAACATATCTTTTACTACAGAGGAGAAATCTCGTCTTGCAGCGCCGCATACACCGACTTTTGTGTAATCTGACAGCAGCGCAATGCTTCTGTCAGAATGCACATCGGTGCTGCAGCTAGTCGATCGGTTGGTCCACCTGGAAGGTAAAAAAAAAAGAAAAAACCAGGCCGCAACGCAATAAATTTTATTAACTTTATAATAACATTTGAACAGAACATATAAACTTTATTTAATTTTTTGAACTGAACGTTAACTTTTTTGCTTACTTTGCAAATCGCCCAAAGATGTGGCGAAGTACATTATGCACTTTGTCCCAGGTGAAAGGAGAGGTTTGCAGCAGCTCTGTGTGAATGGGCCATAATAGCCCTGTGTGCCTGTCATCTGAGATGCAATCCCTATGCTAAGTGTACCTGTGTGTGGTACTTCCGGAAACACTCTCCAAAGCATAGGGCAGGGTGGTCAGGGCAGTCAGGACAGAAATAGCGGGTGTCACGCCTTATTCCACTCCTGCTACAGACACAACATCTTTTTCGGGGTGACTGTTGGGTTGAGGTACCGGCAACGACACTGGGGAAATGTCGCTCGTGTAGACGGCTAACTACACTGGTGGATGGGGCCACGGAACCTCCTGGATACTGGAGGTTCTCGATAATCTCTTCCTGAAATTTGAGGAAGGATCCTGTTCTCCCAGCCTTACTGTATGGAACAAAACTATTATATGCAGCCAATTGAATTAAATATACAGACACCTTCTTATACCAGCGTCTGGTGCGTCGGGAAACTAAATACGGAGACAACATCTGGTCATTGAAGTCCACCCCTCCCATGAGCAAATTATAGTTGTGGACACAGAGGGGCTTTTCAATGAAACTGGTTGCTCGCTCAATTTGGATTGTCGTGTCTGCATGAATGGAGGAGAGCATGTAAACGTCATGCTTGTCTCTCCATTTCACCGCAAGCAGTTCTTCGTTACACAAGGCAGCCCTCTCCCCCCTTGCAAGACGGGTGGTAATGAGCCGTTGAGGGAAGCCCGCGCGACTAGTTCGCACAGTGCCACAGCAGCCAATCTGTTCTAGGAACAAATGCCTGAAGAGGGCCACACTTGTGTAGAAATTGTCCACATAAAGATGGTACCCCTTGCCAAACAAGGGTGACACCAAGTCCCAGACTGTCTTCCCACTGTTCCCCAGGTAGTCAGGGCAACCGACCGGCTCCAGGATCTGATCTTTACCCTCATAGATCTGAAATTTGTGGGTATAGCCTGTGGCCCTTTCACAGAGCTTATACAATTTGACCCCATACCGGGCGCGCTTGCTTGGGATGTATTGTTTGAAGCCAAGGCGCCCGGTAAAATGTATAAGGGACTCGTCTACACAGATGTTTTGCTTAGGGGTATACAAATGTGCAAATTTCTGGTTGAAGTGGTCTATGAGGGGCCGAATTTTGTGGAGGCGGTCAAAAGCTGGGTGGCCTCTGGGACGAGAGGTGCTATTGTCACTAAAGTGCAGAAATGCAGGATGGCCTCAAATCGTGCCCTGGACATGGCAGCAGAGAACATGGGCATGTGATGAATTGGGTTTGTGGACCAATATGACCGCAATTCATGCTTTTTGGTTAGACCCATGTTGAGGAGAAGGCCCAGAAAATCTTTTAATTCAGAAACTTGGACTGGTTTCCACCAAGGCTGGGCATAAAAGCTTCCCGGGTTGGCGGATATAAATTGAGTGGCATACCGGTTTGTTTCTGCCACAACTAAGTCCAAGAGCTCCGCAGTCAAGAACAGCTCAAAAAATCCCAGGGCCGAACCGATCTGAGCTGTCTCAACCCGAACTCCAGACTGGGCGGTGAAAGGGGGAACTAATGTTGCGGCTGAAGATGGGGACTGCCAATCAGGATTTGCCAGCACCTCAGGGACTCTAGGGGGTCTACGCGCCTGTCTGTGCGGTGGCTGCGATGGGGTAACTATTGCACGTGCCACCGTACCAGCTTCAACTGCCCTTCTGCTGCTCGCCACTTCACCATGTTGTACGGCAGTGCTGTTACTAGGTCCAGGGAGGGCTGCGCTGCTGGTGTATGCCTCACCACGTAATCAGACAGCGCCAGCCCCACTCTGCTGCCCTTGAAGCGGATCCTGCGCAACCTGTGGTCTAGCAACACGGGGCCGGGTACGCTTGGTGGTATCAGGGACCTCAACCTCCTCGTCCAAACTTTGTGTCAGACTGCCACTGCTTTCTACAGGTTCATATTCTGACCCGCTAGATTCATCAGATGAGGGTTCCCATTCCTCATCTGACTGGGTCAGAAGCCTGTAGCCTCTTCAGAAGAATACCCCCTGTTTGACATTTGAACTACTAAATTTAGGGGTATTCCCTGAGACTACCCAAGGAAAAAAGCAAGCCTGTCTTACAAATGGGAGGCTAGCGAAGTACCAGAGGCCGCTGCAATTGATACAATTGATAAAAAATATCAACACAGATTTTTTTTTTATCGCTGCAGCGCTTGGAAAGTGATTGTGCAGTGATCCAAAAAAAATTTAAGTTTTGTCACTGCTGCGGGGCGGGCGTGGGTGAATGCACGTGTGGGCGATCGATCAGGCCTGATCGGGCAAACACTGCGTTTTGGGTGGAGGGCGAGCTAAGGTGACACTAATACTATTATAGATCTGACTGTGATCAGTTTTGATCACTTACAGATACTATAAAAGTACAAATACTGATTAGTAATTGATACGCTAATCAGCGACTGCGGTGGGCTGGGCGCTAAACAATCGCTAAACTACCTAACCAAGGGGCCTAAACTATCCTAAAACCTATCAGTCAATACCAGTGGGAAAAAAAAGTGACAGTTTACACTGATCACTTTTTTCCTTTCACTAGGTGATTTACAGGGGCGATCAAGGGGTGATCAAGGGGTTAATTGGGGTGATGGGGGGTGATCTGGGGCTAAGGTGTAGTGTTTGGTGCTACTCACTGTGATGCCTGCTCCTCTGCTGAGACCAACCGACGAAAAGGACCAGCAGAGGAGCAGAGAAGCCATTTAACACATCATATTTACAAATATAATGTGTTAACTGGCTTCTGATTTTTTTTTTTTTTAAATCAGCTTGCCAGCCACAATCATTGGCTGGCAAGCTGATGACGTGACCCCCCTCTAACTTTTGCCGGACCGGCTAAGCGCGTCAACTCGCGTCTCGCGAGATGACGCATATATGCGTGACTATGCCTGGGACTGCCGCCTCCGGAACGCGATCCTGCTTTAGGTGGTCCGGAGGCGGTTAACAGCTGCAGGACCAGAAAATCTGGGTAGAACGCTGACTGCCCGTACTTCCGCCCCCTCCCATGCGTCACGCCGGCCCCTTCTGATGACGCGATCCTCCGCGCCACAGAGGCAAGCACCGCAGCTATGGGAGGAATATGGGGGCGTTCCCAGGCCCAGGAACACCCCCTCAGGTCGCACAGAGACGCCGGTTCCCATAGAACGCGGAGAACAGCCCAGGGTAACAGCGCAGCTGGCGTTTCACCAAGGGAAGGAAGGAACAAACTGCCGGGTCCCGCGATCCTCTCCCCTGCGAAGGCTCCCCGGCAGCGCCGGGACAACAAACCAAAGGTCGCGCGGAATAATGCTGGTGCTCGAGATCCTGACCTTCTGAGGGACAGGAAACAACTGACAAGGTAAGAGGGAGGGGGCCCTTTATTGGCTGGGCTCGAAAGCTGTTTCCTGTCCCTGAAGGTGGCGGGGTAATCCTCCACGTGGTGCCGTTGTAGAGGCATCAGGAAAATAATATTAACTATGTAGCAGCACCACAATCCATCGGCACTATCATTTTACAACTCTGCATCAGTGCTCCCAAACAGCTCCGTACCTCCGCTGTGATTACTGAACAAAAAAAAATAAAAAATTCTAAATAAGTGTAGGGGCACCGCTCACCTCCACTGGACTGCTGCACACTGTAATGGAAGGCCACTGCTTGATGCCAGATATAAGGCACGAATTTACCTTATTCTCTTTATAGGTCCTCCTCACGGCTGCTTGTTAGTCCACTTGTGGAGTAGCTTAAATATTATTATTCTTCAGAGGGCTTCAGGGATCTCCGCTGATTGTAGGTAAAGTTTTTCAAAGCTCGCCCAGGCTGGTGGCACAGCTTCTGCTTTTGTTTTTCGCTCACGCTCACAGACGTCACCAGAGCTATGATTCCTCACAGACACCAAAAGGGATCAACCAACGCGTTTCTAGCACTACGGTGCTCTTCGTCAGGGATTCACGTAGAAGATAGACAAAGAAGGCACCTATCAGCTACAATCCTTGTCTGTTTAACCCTTCTTCTGCTGTAATTTGCTTAATCAAACAACTTAATTTCTTTATTTAACCCCTTCGGTTCTAATGTGTCCATATTCAAAATCCACTGTCTCTTTTTTTGACACATATTTGAGGTAATCTCCTCCTCATATATCCACCTTAACTATTTCCACCTCACAACTATTTCATTCAATTCACAAACACACATATTCAGGAAGATAGTGGGCAGGCATTGGGATATACTGAGGGAAGACAAATGGGGTTTGACCACTGAGGAAGGAACAGTGTGAATGTTTCGAAACACATCTGGTGTTCCATTACCCCCTATGTATGGATATCCCAGGACGGACCTCTGCCTATAATCAACATTAACAATATATGGAGCGCTCCAAGTTCATATCTACCTGAAGTTGAAAAGTGGACTGCTGGCTTCTATGTCCCACGCGGCACGCTGACTGTGCCTCTTCAGCGCACGGGCTGAGTCTATCACACTCGGCCTTACAAGCAGGAGAGGAGATTCGGAGGCAAGATCGCAGTGCCGAAGATCACAGGGGACGCCACGGCAGGCACTAGACCCCAATCCCTCGACAACAAACCGTGAGTAAGGACACCATGCTAACTCGTGTGCATATTATGGGGAAGTAATAAATACAGTTACCCTAATCTCCATACAGATCTTTTAAGTGAGGCATTGGCCTTTAACCCTTGAATAGACACTCTTATGAAACCCAAATGTGGGAATACATGGGAATCATTCTTAATACGTGACAAGGGATGCCCATATTTTCAATGGATACAACTGAAATACAGCTACTATTTGCTCAATAGATGACACATCGTAAATTATTTTTACAGTCCACCCGATGTTAAAATAAAGGGACAGAATATGTGCACAATAACTGGACATCAAGTTTTACAATTGGAATATAACAGGTGATACTTGTTAACATAATGTTGCGGCAACATTCCAATCTAACAGATGTCACTTATGGTTATGTAACTAAAGAGGCATCTGAGATGTACTATATATTCACCCAGACATGAACTGCTATTGTGCAAAATACACTCTGGACACTGAGTGAACCATATGGACATTTTGGAATGGAGCTTAATTCATTGATTAATAACCACGCTCTTTTAATCATTGTTATTGTGGATTTGATGTTAGTTTTTTGTCATGATATTACCTTTTTACTTTTTCTTAATTTTTTTTATTTCATATGTACTCAGCCTATGAAATAAATTGTTTCTCATAGTGATCCTGGAAGTGGAGTGCCAATCTCTTACAATTTTCCCAATTTAATTTATGAAGTTATTGCACAAAGTTTTGCAAGACTTCACGAAGCAATAGCTTTGGCTCATCAGAGCCAATACATTCTAATACTGTACAGAGCTCCTGCTCCGTACAGTATTAGAACAATGTTTTATGCAAATCGACTTCGGATGTTTCATCTGAAGTCGATTCGCTCATCCCTAGCCTGGGGTACGCGGACATTTTTTGTAGTGTTGTTGAATGATTTATATTACTGAAGGTGCAGCTGCAGTTAACAACATTGCATACAACTAAATGTAATTCCTTTAGACTACAGCTGTAACTCAGTAGTTAAAACCAATCAACAGAATTGCAACAACAAAAAAAAAGTCTCCATGTGTCACAGGCCTAAATGCGTGAGGCTCTCTCACAAATGGTAACTGAGTGATCAGACGGAGGTTGTCAACATTGGTCTGGTAGACAGGGAAATGATGCAGAGGGACATATAATACTAACCCAGGTTCACGTTTATGTTAATTGGCAATTACAATAAAGAATGCACAAATGAACTTGATGGATTTATGTCTTTTTTTTCAACCGTATTATGCAAATATGTAACAGCTCGAGATAAAGAAATGATACCCATTTCAGCTTAGGAAGGCTTGTGAGGAAGTCTGCAGTGCAATTTTATTGAGACCTATACAAATGTAGAGGCAAATTAAGAGTAATTGCAATGCAATGGCATTACGTTGTCCAATTTACCTTATATAAAATCTTGTGTAAAAGTGTCCAGAAAGGCAGCTGTCCCTCTGCTTCCTAAAGGGGTTGTCCCACAAAAAATATTCTACAGTGGATCTGAATACTTTTTTAATTGTATGTAATTAAAAATGTATAATAGCTACTGACTTATTCAATAAAATGTATCTGTATAGCGCCACCTGCTGTTCTCTATTTTTCTAATTCTCTGTCCTGTTCACAGAGATGGAAGCACATGCTCAGTTCCTTCCAAGTGGCCCCAGCGCTGACAGCTTGAAATAAATCTAGAACCATTGGAGCAATGAATGGGGGAAATCTCTGGATTCACGAGAGGTACAGGGCTAGTTTTAGAGGTTGTCATGTCCTAGATTATGCATAATTTTCATTTTTACACTACTTTTCATATAATATCAATGTTAAGAGTCTATATTTAAATATCAACACACTAATCCATAGTATGGGCTTTATAATAAAAAATCATGTCTCCAATTTTATACACTGATAAAGCTGTAAAAACGAAATCACATGCAATAAAGAAACCGGTCTCTTATTCAGCACAATGAAATCAGAGATCCATAATCTGATGTAGTGTAACTAAGCAACCAAAGCGCTTTCCGTCTCTCATCCAGGGAGCCGCGGCCTGGTACATAAACATGCCAATTACCTAGAATTTCAAGGGTGTACGCAATAGGCCGTGTGTGGCTCTTTTCCAGTGTATTGAGGAAGATGTATCATCACAATTTCTTCATAAATGCTACTGTGGCAATAATATATTAGAGGTGTTTATCAAAGCACTTTTCTTTCCCGTAGAGGCCTATGTTTTAAAAAGTAATTTCATGGAGATTTATGATTTATCATTAGGCACAAGCAAAATAAGCTGACAAGGTTAATCACAAAGTTTTAAAGCACACAAATTATTAATCATATGGCCCCCAGACATAGTTGTAAAGAACTTCAAAAATAATAAGTCATATAACGCTATGGAATAAACAGTTGATTAAAGTTACTGAAGGTAATAAGTAGTAAAAATGAAAGAAAAAGAAGAAAAAAAAATTGTGAAAACCAAAAAACATTAAAATGTCATATACATATATTAAAATAAAGCAAAATCAAGAAAATGCTCACCGACTACGAATGAGGGTTGGTTTAACAAAGACTAATATTAAGGGCCTTCTCTGGTAATTATTTAAAAAGGCTGCCAGCAAGATATCATAGAATGTAAACAGGACTGGTTGTCTCCACTTGCAGAGCTGCCCAGTGCAGTGAGGGGGCAGGCCCTCCCTAAACGCTACGCCCTGGCACTTCCATATAGTACCTTTTTTGTGAATTTTGCTCAGCCATGATGGCATTTTGCAGGCAGGATCGTATCATTACCATGTATTGTAGAGCAGTGTAGTGAGGGTCCAATGCCACACCTACCCAGAAACCTCTTCAAGTGGTAGCAACTAGTCCTCCTCTGCCTCTAGGACAGATTGTTGGCAACCATTTAAAATCATTCCCAGAGAATCCCTTTAAGATCAGACCTGAAAAGTTTATTTAAAAACTAAAAAAACAAACAACACATTTATACAATCCATACATTTTCCCTATTACCCATTGTATTTGGATAATTGTGCTGGGAAAGGTTATTTCCACTTTCACTACTAATTATTTATTGTTCCAAAGAGTAGAAATCTTCTATGACATCTAAAACTCCTATGAATGCTTACGAGTTACCATGGTAACATATTACAATCTGTGTAGTCTGAATCTGCAGTCATATTGCCATCCCTCGGTACCCTAATTCCAGCTAAACAACCAAATGTTATTGAAAAACTACAGTGTACTACAACTACATTACACTAAAGAAAACAAGCCAATTCCAAATGAATACAAATGCTCGGAGTTAGTAAATGTTGTCCTCTGAAAAGTCAGTTTATTGAACAGTGAAGCTGTCAAACGATTTGTATTTCCTGCAGATTTTCAGGCTTCTTGCCACTTTTCAAAAGTGGAGAGGGAACAGGGGGCAGAGTTTCACTCCGCCCGCTGCATTTACCATAGCTTTTGCAAGAAAGTGGTGGAAGTTATAGCTGAAGTCTGCGCCAGCCTGTAGATGGTGTAGGCTTTAGTATTTGGCGCATGACAGGGCAGAAATGTGCTTAATACATTGAGACATCTCACGCCAGCGCAGGGATATCAAGACTGGTGTATGGACCCACTAGTCTTGATAAATGTCCTTCACTGTATTCAATGGCAATTGTGGCGAAAAAAGATAGGAAGGCGCTCATAGGGTAATAGGTTCAGTAATAAATATATGAAATCAAGATATCAGAAGTAGTGTTCACCTTGTGGTGTTGTGCATACGTATGCACAACACTCGTGAGGACAGGGGGTCGGTGCAGCAGGTATCTTCTCAGTCCTCGTAGGTGGAGTAGCCAAGTCTCCAGAGGAATGATATGTAAAGCATTAGAAAAAAAGATTTATTGTGCACTAGAGTAGTGCACCAATTGATACCTTCTGGCGCAAAGACACAACCTCAGTGGATAGGTAAAAGGGTATTTTATTGATAGGTGACTGTATTCCATGGGGGAGATTTATCAAAACTGGTGCAAAGGAAAACTGCCTTATTTGCCAAAAGAAAACAATCAGATTCTGCTTTTCATTTGTCAGAGCTCTTTTGGAAAATGAAAGATGAAATCTGATTGGTTGCTATGGGCAACTAAACTAATTTTCCTTTGCAGCATTTTTGATAAATCTCCAATGTTTAAGCATAAGTCCAGCCAGATATGAACATTCTCGAAAACCATTTAATACCATATTCTTGTCCAGAACATGTTAAAATAACTGGGTCAAATTTGTTTACAGAGTCTGAAATTACATAGGCTTTAGGGTGCATTCACATGACCGTATGTAGTTTGCAGTTTGCAAAATGCAGATCCACAAAAAAATGCAGATGGCGTTCATGTGACATCAGTGTTGCATACATTTTTTTTTGCAGATCCATTATAACAATGCCTATTTCTTTCCGCAAAACAGACACAAACAGGACACGTTCTCTTTTTTTTTTTGCAGAGATGCGGACAGCACACAGTGTGCGGTCTGCATTGTTTTGGACCCACTGAAATTAATCGGTCAGCATCAGTTTTGTAAAAAATGCGAAGCAAAAAGATTAGACTTACCGGTATTTGGATTTTCCAATTTAGCCCCCACAACGGCACTAAGCAGGATACCCCGCCTCCGCAGGGACAGGAAACAACGTGGAGAACAATCATTTAAAAGCCTCCACTCCTTTACCTTCTCCAGTAAATATCCGAGAATCCCAAGATGATGCTGAATAGGTATATTTATTTATAGTTCCTTTATCTCATGAAAAGGTATAGAACATAGTAACTAAAAAGGCAACAAAAGATTAATCGACAAATCAACATAAGTTTGTGTGGGAAATCCCAGTGTCGTTGTGGAGGCTAAATGGAAAATCCAATTACCGGTAAGTGTAATTATCATCTTTTCCATACGCCTCCCCAACGGCACTAAGCAGGAGGGTTAACAGAGGAATAAAAAAAATTAGGTAGGGACCATTGCAGACAAGACTTTACGCCCAAAGGAAAGGTCCCTATTAGAGATAACATCCAATCTGTAGTGTTTGAAGAAAGTACTTGGACTTGACCAGGTGGCAACCTGGGCCAGGGAAGCAGAGGCACCTTCTGCCCAATTGCTCTAGTTGAATGGGCTTTTAACCCAAGGGAGGAGTACCACCCATATTTCTATATGCCATGGCAAAGGTCATCTTTATCCAGCGGGGAAAAATGTATTTTTGAAGCCCCTTGACCTTTGTTCTTTCCTGCATACTGGACTAGTAGGCGATTCGATTTTCTTATCTCCTTAGTGGCTTCTAGGTAAGTCAACACGCATCTCCTGACGTCTAAATTGTGGTATTGAACTTCCTCGCTGGACCTGGCCTGTGGACAGAAGGTAGGTAATGAAATTTCCTGCTGATAATGGAATTTTGTAAACACTTTAGGCAAAAAGGAAGGCTCATGTTTTAAAACTATTCTGTCATCCAAAATAGTTAGATATGGTGGACGGCAAGGTAAGGCCCGGATCTCTCCCACTCTCGTAGCCGAGGTGATGGCAATTAAAAAAGACCGTCTTTAGGGAAAGCAACCTAAGAGGGATCTTCCTTAGAGGTTCAAAGAGAGGATCCATAAGTACAGAAAGTACCAGACTAAGGTCCCAGTGAGGAACAGTGAATCTAACTGCTGGGTTTAACCTATGGGCACCTTTAAAGAAACATCAGATTAAAGTTAGATCAGCTAACTTAACATCCATGAAAGCACTAGGGGCCGCTACCTGGACCTTCAAAGTACTAACTCTTAACCAGTCTTCTAGGCCTTTCTGTAGGAAGTCCAGAATTATCTTGACGTCTGGCAAGACCGTGGGATTACAGGCATCTTTTGTGAAACGGAGGAAAGCATTCCAGATCCCAAGATAAATCTTAGAAGTGACAGGCTTTCTACTATTTAGTAGGATGTTAATAACTGCGTCTGACAGTCCTTTGGCTCTCAAGATGGAACGTTCAACATCCACACTGTCAGATTCAACTGGCGCACATCCGAATGCTGGGCCGGGCCCTGAAGAAGAAGGTCCGGAATCTGAGGGAGAAACCAGAACTTCCCGCTCGAGAAGCTTAGCAGAAGGGGGAACCATGTTCTTTTGGGCCAATATGGGGATATTAGAATTACACTGCATTTGTCCTCCATTATTTTTGTCAAGACTCTGGGAATCAGGGATATTGGGGGGAAAGCATATAGCATGCCTTCTGGCCAAGGACCTGAGAACGCATCTACTCTTCGTGGTCTGTCTTGGTAAGATAGGGAGTAGAATCGATCTTCCTGTCTGTTTATTCTGGAGGCAAAGAGCTCCAGTATTGGGATTCCCCAGCTGTTGCATATTGACTGAAATATCCTCTTGTTCAAGGATCACTGTCCTGGTTTTAGAGGTTTTCTGCTCAGAAAATCTGCCAGAGCATTTTCTTTTCCTTCAGATAGACTGCTGAAATTGAGATTGTGTGGCTTTGGGCCAGGAGAATAACTGGAACGCTGTCTGACAAAGTTTTCTGCTTTTTGTGCCGCCCTGTTTGTTTATGGCTACAGTTGTTCTGTTGTCGGATAGAATCTGCACATCTCTTTGATGGATGACTGGACGAAAGGCTTTCAAGGATAGGAGAAGTTCTTCTAGAAGTTCCTTTGAATCTGAGGATAGAGTATGCAACTCCTGACTCCAAACACCCGGGAGTGGCTGATCCCTGCTGTGAGCCCCCCAACCTGACCCGCTGGCATCTGTTATCACTATTGGGTCTGAGGATCTCCACGGTTCAGATTTTTCTGTCGTAGCCACCACTGTAGAGAGGCTCTCACCTGAGGAGGAAGAGACAGCCTGTTGTCTAGGGATAAGCAACTTTTGTTCCAGGTGGAAAGGAGAAAAGCCTGTAGTATTCTGCTGTGAAACTGGGCCCACCTGACTGCTGGGATGGCTGAGGTCATTAAACCCAGGACTACCATAATTTCTCTGAAGGACACCCTTGGGTGAGACCAGAAAACAGATTCTTGCTATTATATTCTGGATCTTTTATTCTGGATCTTCTGTCCCGGAGAGAGAACGTCATAAGATGGGAATCTAGAAGGATCCCCAGGAAGATCTTTATGGTGGGGATCAAGTTCAACTTCTCTAGATTTAATTTCCAGCCTAGGGACTGAAGGACATCTCTGGAACCTTCTGAGGAGAATCTCTGATGTATGAGCCGTAATCAGGAAATCGTCTAAGCAGGGTATAAATAGGTTCTGTTGCTGATGTAAAAACCCTGATACTTCTGCCATGAAAAATTCTTGGAGCAGATGAAAGACCGAAAAGGAGGACTTTAAATTGTAGATGGGTCAGGCGATTTTCTAGGTAAATCGCAAACAGCAGGTATTTCTGATGATCTCTGTGAAAGGGACCATGATAATAGGCATCCGCCAAATCTATAGTTATCATGAAACAGTCAGATCAACAATCAATCTATTATTTCAGGACTGTTTCCATTTCAAATTTTTTGTATGTGACATGTTTGCTGAGATCTCTCAGGTTTATAATGGCCCTGTAAGAGCAGTTTGATTTTTATTTATTTTTTTACTAAAAAGAACTGGTGAGTAGAACCCCTTCCCTTTCTGATCCGGTGGTACTGGAACAACAGCTTGTTTTAACCAGTAGAGTCTGAATCTGTGATTCTAGAAAAATTGTCTTTCTTCTTTTAATTTTCTGTTCAATAGAAACTTTTCTGGAGGGGGGGGGGGGAGAGAATTCTATTCTGCAACCGTGATGTACGTATTAGATCTAGAACCCAGGGGGATTTTGAAACCCCTTCCCAAACTAAAAGAAATCTTTTTAGCCTTCGCCCTTCCGGGTCCCTGGCATCATTGATATTTTTCTGGTCAGGCCTGCCCTTTCTTTGGGTACGAAAGGAGCGACAATGCTAAAAAAGTCCGGATTCTGATGTCAAGCCTTTCTTTCTATCCGATGCCTTGTCTAAGATGTCATCTAGTACTAATCCGAAGAGCCTGACCCCCTCGCAGGGAATACTACATAGTTTGCCTTTAGAGGTGTTGTCCCCAGACCAGGACCTTAGCCAAATGGACCTTCTGGCAGAGTTAGACAGGACCACTGATCTGGCGAAAAGCTTGACTAAGTCAGCCGAGGCATCTGAGAAGAAATTTGTAGCCTGCTTTAACACTGGTAGGAAGGACAGGATATACTCTCCAGAAATACCTGAAAGTAAATGTTCCTCTAACTGAGATAAAGACAGGGTCCTGGCAGTGTATGTAGCAGCAATGCTGGGCCTTAACATGGAGGTACATTTTTATCAAGATTTCTTCAGAATAGACTCACATTTTTTATCCATAGAGTCACATAAGAGGCCTACATCCTCAAAGGGGAGGGAGGACTTCTTAGATATTCTGGCTACCGGGGCGTCCACCCTGGGAGTTTTATCCCAATGGACAGAATTCGCATCACTAAAAGGGTATTTTCGCTTGAATACCCTAGAGACTCCTGATCTTCTCTGGTCCTTCCATTCGTCCGCAATCAATTTCTTTATGCTTTCATGGACTGGTAATACAAGTCTTTTCCTATCCCACAGACATTTAAACATTAGGTCCTTAATTGACTGGGCCTCTTTTGACTGCTCAATATTCATGGTAGCTCCGTTAGGTTTTTAGGAGAGAATCTGTGTCTTCAATAGAACACAGGGGTCTACCAGATTCATCATTTGAAGAAACTGAGTCAGAATCAGAGGAGACTTTTCCTTTGTCAAAGTCAAAATCAACATCTAGAGGTGCGTCAGGATTAGATCTGGTGGTAGAGGGTCTCTGAGGAATCACAGCCATCTTAGCTTCAATGGTGGAGCTGACTTCCTCTTTAATGATAGATTTCAGGCTGTCCACTAAAGATGGGGTCTCTTCAGCCATAATCTTATCTGTACATCAAAGTGGTTTCTTTATGTGACTGCCAAGCTGCTTTTTACGGATAGCACATTTTTCCTTAATGAAGGTTCCCCACTTTTGCTGGCTCTACCATGCAATAAAAAAGAACCCCTTCAGGAAGAGCTTAGGAGTAATTCAATTAAGTGGGAACCTTCATCATTAAAACCCAATGGTGTACAAAAAATAAAAATGCAAACAAGGGCCTTTGGAGGGTCTGCGGACTTGTCAGCAGGCAGGGAAACTGTTGCTCCAACACACAGATGCTTCCATGCTGATGAAGAACGCAATTTTTTTTCCAGCCGGCATTTATCTAGTACTTCCAGGTCACGTGGTACGGCACGCGCTCCCGTGAGACTCCGGCCCAGAGTCTCATAATGCCGGCTTCCTCCCTTAGCTTGCCCCGCATGGCTCAGGGCTGCCTGCAATTCGCAGGACCTTTGCCTAGATGCCGGAAGGGCCTGCATCTTGCCCCGTATCCCGGCGCCCTGCTGCAGCCCTCCTGACAATTTAGCCAGGGGAACGGATGGACCCAAAAAGGCTGAGATATTCCTCCTAAGCAGGAGGAAAGCCCTGCTATATTCTCCACTTCATCCCTGAGGGACAGGAAATAACTGAAGTTAAAGGGGAGGAGACTTTTAAATGATTGTTCTCCACGTTGTTGTCACGGCGGACAGGATTTCAGATACATAGACAACCAAATACACAAGTGTCTAGGCTAGATGCTGGGGACAGGTCACCTCCTAGCACATCCCTGACTTCTCTCCCTATGCTGCTAAGCCCACATTCAGACCTTGATGGTAGGTATGAAGTGTCCTCGTGCCTGGGCTGAAAAACACCCTAGAATCCCTGAGATGGTGAAAGGGGAGAAGGGGCAGAAGACACACAAATAGCCTAGACCGCAAACCACACAAACAGAAATCAAACTTATCTGAGCTGGAACAGACAATCCTTCCTTCCTTGAATCCAAAGCCAGACAGAAATCTATAACCCGCACTGCCCTCTGGGATTGAAGGCAATTTAAGCCAATGACCCCACCCAGAGCACCTGAAGGAAGGCGGATCCAGCATGATTCCAAAACAAACAAAAGGTTAAACACGTGCTGCCAATCTGACAGACCTCCGCACACCGTCCGAGCAGGGCATGACAGTTGTTTCCTGTCCCTGGAAGGCGAGGTAATCCTGCTTAGTGCCGTTGGGGAGGCATATGGAAAATACAGTTGTGTGAATGGGGCCTTATAAGGAGAATCACTTTTTTGTTCCGAGAGGACTTGCTAAGATCTAGAGTGGCCTCCAAAGCGTAGTCCAGTGATGTCCACTGTGACTAATCTTCCTGTTGCTATCAACCATGGTACCCTGGCAGATTTTCAGCTACATTATATGCTTTGAGAAGATCACCACCCAAAAGAACATTTTTATGCAAATTTGGGTGGTTGACTTAAAAAGAGGTTTCCGTGTACCACTAACCAGTAATTCTGAGTTCCGATGCCTGAAACAGAAAATATAACAGAGCAAATAATTTTTAAAACGTTAGCTAGGTACTGAAAATTCTGTTTAAATCACATTTGACACCATGACCGTGTGAAATAACGAAGACTTCTCTTGCATAGTTTTGCATTATTCTTTAGTATGTTTCCAGCACAGATAAATTTATCTCTAAGTAACATATTGAAACACGTAGACACAGATAATTTCTGTAATCCTAGAGGCACACAAGCAACCCTCATTTCAGTGCAATTTATGCCAGAATCAGGTGCGCCATTTTTTTTTAGCTTTATTGATTTTGTATTTTTTATGTGTCCAGATGTTTCTGTAAAGCCAATATAAATTATTAAATATATTAAGAAATGCACCACATACAAAGTGATCTAGGGAGTTTTTGTGTTGTGGTTCAGCATTATTATTTTTTTTATGCAGCATGCTGAAGGTATGACATTTTCTCCTATAGGCTTTCCTATAGGACACCAGGTAACACTTAAAGGGAACCTGTCACCCAAAAATCGCCTATTAAGCTGTTTACAGTACCTTATAGTGCTGTATACTCGTTTCTTGATGCACTTTTTGTTCGTTTTCCCGCATGTCTGCTCATTCAGAAATCGATGTTATATTCAGCTGCTGCCCCGTGCTTCAAGTCAGGCTTGAAGTCACGGGGGCAGCGGCCTCGGCGTCTTACATGGCCCTCTCCCCGCCCCCTGCCTCTGTTACTGACAGCCGAACTCCGAATCCGGGACCGCGCTCAACGGCCGCATGCGCAGTAAAGGGCGGCAGGAGCGCGGTTTGATACAGGATGTCGGGCGCATGCGCAGTGCGGCGAAAGTAAGACGGCGCGTAGTACGCGCGGCAGCCGGGACCGCGCTCCTGCCGCCCTTTACTGCGCATGCGGCCGTTGAGCGCGGTCCCGGATTCGGAGTTCGGCTGTCAGTAACAGAGGCAGGGGGCGGGGAGAGGGCCATGTAAGACGCCGAGGCCGCTGCCCCCGTGACTTCAAGCCTGACTTGAAGCACGGGGCAGCAGCTGAATATAACATCGATTTCTGAATGAGCAGACATGCGGGAAAACGAACAAAAAGTGCATCAAGAAACGAGTATACAGCACTATAAGGTACTGTAAACAGCTTAATAGGCGATTTTTGGGTGACAGGTTCCCTTTAAGAAAAATGTTTTTTTCAACTTAAAAGCACTAGTAAAGAAACACAAGTAAAATAAAAAAAAATAAAAAATAAAAACTAATAAAGCCAGGAACACAAGCGAGTTGTGATAAACTTGCACCGTATGGATAAGAGGTCCCGTCCTGGCCTCGCTCCTCTGACAGGATCGCACAGCATTAAATTGAGTTATAATGCTATGTACCCCTTAGAGTCCTGAAAAATACTATATTACTCTAACAGCATTATGCCAGTGTAATTCACTAGATTTCAGGACCCCAAGGGTTACACTGCATTATAAATCAGTATAAGGCTACGTTCACACGAACGTTGTGTTTTGCGGTTTCGCAATTTGCGGAACGCACATGCCGCAGCTATCATAGAAAATGCCTGTTCTTGTCCGCAATTGCGGCCCCATAGAAATAAATGGGTCCGCACTCATTCCGCAAAATTGTATAACGGATGCGGACTCATTCATACGGTCGTGTGATTGTAGCCTAATGCTGTGCGATCCTGCCAGAGGAGTGGAGGCCAGAAGGGGACCTCAAACTGACATATGCAGCAAGTTTATAGCATGCAATTCGCTTGTGTTTGTCTGGCCTAATAATGTGAGAATTAACCCTTAGAATATCTCTCTAAGCAGAATTCAAAACCTTGCCTGGTATAGTACCATTCTAAGGGTAGGTTCACACGTTTTTTTGGAGGAGGTTTTGAGGCAGATTTTCCTGGAGGTTTTCAGCCAGAGCCAGAAGTTGATCCAGCGGGAAAGAGAAGTATAAGTAATTCTGTTTTACCATGAATTTAAAGATTCGAAAATAATATTAATAAACATTAACTCTAGGAGTGAAAGATCATTACTTACCTGGCTGGTGGCCATAAAGAGGCCTGAGACAGCCAGCCCCCTGGGAATCAGCCCACCGGTAAATTTCCCTGTAGAGTCAATGGCTAATCTGCCCCTGCTGACTAAAGCTTATATTACACCTGCAGAAGATCATCGCTAACAAGCGTTTGTACGAACACTCGTCAGCGATGATTTGGCAGTGTAATACTGCAGCCAATTACCTGATGAACGAGGAAACGCTCGTTCGTCAGGTAATTGGAATTTTTTAGCAGGTTTAAAAAATGACGATTGCTTACCGGTTATTTGATTTTCCAGAGCCCATGACAGCACCACGAGAGAAAGAATCCACCCCCACAGACAGGAAACCTACAGAATAAAAGGACGGACACTCTCCTCCCAATTCAGTGTGATATCCAAGCACCGGAGGAAGGCCGTCAACATATTGTTAAATAAAACTGTTTAAATACATATATATTATTATTAATTGTTTTGTATGCTACACCATGTGAATATAGAACCAACACACAGAAAAAGAAAACCCCAACAGTGAGGGAATATAAGGGTGCGGTCATGGACTCTGGAAAATCAAATTACCGGTAAGTAATCATCATTTTCCCCCTTCACAAAGGAAATAAAAAATCAGGTTGGGAGAGTAGAAAGAAGAACCGTTTCCCCAAAGAAAGACCCCGAAGGAGAAGAGTTTATATCCAAACCGTAGTGTTTAAAGGTAGAGGGAGACTACCAGGTGGCGGCTCTGCAAATATCCTCTATAGGTACAGAGGATCTTTCTGCCCAGGAGGTGGCCACCGCCCTGGTAGAGTGTGCCTTCAGCCCCGCAGGAGGGGAAACACCAGAGGAAAGATAAGACAGAGAGATAGAGACAATCCATCTAGCAATAGAGTTTTTGGAGGCCGCACAACCCTTATTCACTCTTTGAAAGAGAACAAAGAGCGAAGTTCTGTGCCAATCTTTTGTGCAAGATAAATAGTTAATTAACACCCTCCTAGTCCAGGCAATGAAAGGATCTTTCTTCTTCTGACCTGGGAGTCGGAAGAATAATCTAAGTAGAGTTGAGCGAACACCTGGATGTTCAGGTTCGAGAAGTTCGGCCGAACTTCCCGGAAATGTTCTGGTTCGGGATCCGAACCCGACCCAAACTTCGTCCCGAACCCGAACCCCATTGAAGTCAATGGGGACCCGAACTTTTCAGCACTAAAAAGGCTGTAAAACAGCCCAGGAAAGGGCTAGAGGGCTGCAAAAGGCAGCAAAATGTAGTTAAATCCCCAGCAAACAAATATATGGATAGGGAAATGAATAAAAATAAAATAAATAAAAATTAACCAATATCAATTGGAGAGAGGTCCCATAGCAGAGAATCAGGCTTCATGTCACCCACCACTGGAACAGGCCACTGTCAGATATTTAGACCCCGGCACCCAGACAGAGGAGAGAGGTCCCATAGCAGAGAATCAGGCTTCATGTCATAGCAGAGAATCAGGCTTCATGTCATAGCAGAGAGTCAGGCTTCATGTCATAGCAGAAAATCAGGCTTCATGTCACCCAACACTGGAACAGGCCACTGTCAGATATTTTTAGGCCCCGTCACCCAGACAGAGGAGAGAGGTCCCATAGCAGAGAATTAGGCTTCATGTCACCCAACACTGGAACAGGCCACTGTCAGATATTTTTAGGCCCCAGCACCCAGACAGAGGAGAGAGGTCCCATAGCAGAGAATCAGGCTTCATGTCATAGCATAGAATCATGCTTCATGTCATAGCATAGAATCATGCTTCATGTCATAGCAGAGAATCAGGCTTCATGTCACCCACCACTGGAACAGGCCATTGTCAGATATTTTTAGGCCCCGGCACCCAGACAGAGGAGAGAGGTCCCATAGCAGAGAATCAGGCTTCATGTCACCCAACACTGGAACAGGCCACTGTCAGATATTTTTAGGCCCCGGCACCCAGACAGAGGACAGAGGACAGAGGTCCCATAGCAGAGAATCAGGCTTCATGTAATAGCAGAGAATCTGGCTTCATGTCATAGCAGAGAATCAGGCTTAATGTCATAGCAGAGAATCAGGCTTAATGTCATAGCAGAGAATCAGGCTTCATGTCACCCACCACTGGAACAGGCCATTGTCAAATATTTTTAGGCCCCGGCACCCAGACAGAGGAGAGAGGTCCCATAGCAGATAATCAGGCTTCATGTCATAGCAGAGAATCATGCTTCATGTCACCCAACATTGGAACAGGCCACTGTCAGATATTTTTAGGCCCCGGCACCCAGACAGAGGAAAGGTTCATTCAACTTTGGGTTGCCCCGCAATATAATGGTAAAATGAAAATAAAAATAGGATTGAATGAGGAAGTGCCCTGGAGTACAATAATATATGGTTAAGGGGAGGTAGTTATAAATGTCTAATCTGCACAAGGGATGGACAGGTCCTGTGGGATCCATGCCTGGTTCATTTTTATGAACGTCAGCTTGTCCACATTGGCTGTAGACAGGCGGCTGCGTTTGTCTGTAATGACGCCCCCTGCCGTGCTGAATACACGTTCAGACAAAACGCTGGCCGCCGAGCAGGCCAGCACCTCCAAGGCATAAAAGGCTAGCTCTGGCCACGTGGACAATTTGGAGACCCAGAAGTTGAATGGGGCCGAACCATCAGTCAGTACGTGGAGGGGTGTGCACACGTACTGTTCCACCATGTTAGTGAAATGTTGCCTCCTGCTAACACGTTCCGTATCAGGTGGTGGCGCAGTTAGCTGTGGCGTGTTGACAAAACTTTTCAACATCTCTGCCATGCTAACCCTGCCCTCAGAGGAGCACAGCTGCATTGGCGACCTCTTGCTCCTCCTCTGCCTTCGCCTTGGGCTTCCACTTGTTCCCCTGTGATATTTGGGAATGCTCTCAGTAGCGCGTCTACCAACGTGCGCTTGTACTCGCGCATCTTCCTATCACGCTCCAGTGCAGGAAGTAAGGTGGGCACATTGTCTTTGTACCGGAGATCCAGCAGGGTGGCAACCCAGTAGTCCGAACACTTTAAAATGTGGGCAACTCTGCTGTCGTTGCGCAGGCACTGCAGCATTTAGTCGCTCATGTGTGCCAGGCTGCCCAGAGGTAAGGACAAGCTGTCCTCTGTGGGAGGCGTATCGTCATCGTCCTGCGTTTCCCCCCAGCCACGCACCAGTGATGGGCCCGAGCTGCGTCGGGTGCCACCCCGCTGTGAACATGCTTCATCCTCATCTTCCTCCACCTCCTCCTCATCCTCGTCCTCCTCGTCCTCCAGTAGTAGGCCCTGGCTGGCCACATTTGTACCTGGTCTCTGCTGTTGCAAAAAAACTCCCTCTGAGTCACTTCGAAGAGACTGGCCTGAAAGTGCTAAAAATGACCCCTCTTCCTCCTCCTCCTCCTCCTGGGCCACCTCCTCTTCCATCATCGCCCTAAGTGTTTTCTCAAGGAGACCTAGAAGTGGTATTGTAACGCTGATAACGGCGTCATCGCCACTGGCCATGTTGGTGGAGTACTCGAAACAGCGCAACAGGGCACAGGTCTCGCATGGAGGCCCAGTCATTGGTGGTGAAGTGGTGCTGTTCCGCAGTGCGACTGACCCGTGCGTGCTGCACCTGAAACTCCACTATGGCCTGCTGCTGCTCGCACAGTCTGTCTAGCATGTGCAAGGTGGAGTTCCACCTGGTGGGCACGTCGCATATGAGGCCAAAGTTACGCTGTAGCGCAGACAGGCGAGCAGCAGCAGGATGTGAACGCCGGAAGCGCGAAACAGACGGCTCGCACTTTATGCAGCAGCTCTGACATGTCGGGGTAGTTGTGAATGAACTTCTGCACCACCAAATTCAGCACATGCGCCAGGCAAGGGATGTGCGTCAAACCGGCTAGTCCCAGAGCTGCAACGCGATTACGCCCATTATCGCACACCACCAGGCCAGGCTTGAGGCTCACCGGCAGCAACCACTCGTCGGTCTGTTGTTCTATACCCCGCCACAACTCCTGTGCGGTGTGGCGCCTGTCCCCCAAACATATGAGTTTCAGAATGGCCTGCTGACGTTTACCCCGGGCTGTGCTGAAGTTGGTGGTGAAGGTGTGTGGCTGACTGGATGAGCAGGTGGAAGAAGAGGAGGAGGAAGCCGAGTAGGAGGAGGAGGCAACAGGAGGCAAACTGTCCCCGTGCCTACCCTATCTGTCCTTTTTTTTTATTTATATTATATGACCTGGGCATCATCCATAAGGGTCTATTGTGTGTTCTAGGGCTGTTCTAAGGACAGATAGGGTAGGCACGGGGACAAAGTGCTCCCACCATCTGGGTGCATCTCTGGGCTGAGCATAAGTAAGGGACACCTTAGGGTGATACTAGGGACCCTTTTGGCCTGCCCTTCCCCATCATACCATCCTTCCCACCTGTCCTTGATCCAGCGCATGTGTGTTGGTGTGTCTGTCTGTTTTGTTCTATTGTCCCCACGTGAGGGATTTATGGTAATTTTTAATATTTTTCATTAAAAGCTATATTTTAGGTGGTTTACCTCTGTGATAGATAATTCTTTATACAACCACCATTTACGCATTTATTCAGTGTTCAACAGGAGGCAAAGAATGTTGCCCTGCGATCCTTGGCGGCGGAAGGACGTGCGCCAAACAGCTCTCCGCCTGGGGCCCAGCCGCCACTACATTTACCTAGTGTGCAGTTAGGGAGATATAGCGTCCCTGGCCGTGCTTACTGGTCCACATATCTGTGGTTAGGTGGACCTTGCCACAGATGGCATTGCGCAGTGCACACTTGATTTTATCGGATACTTGGTTGTGCAGGGAAGGCACGGCAATCTTGGAGAAGTAGTGGCGGCTGGGAACATACTGTGGGACAGCAAGCGACATGAGCTGTTTGAAGCTGTCTGTGTCCACCAGCCTGAATGACAGCATTTCATAGGCCAGTAGTTTAGAAATGCTGGCATTCAGGGCCAGGGATTGATGGTGGCTAGGTGGGAATTTACGCTTTCTCTCAAATGTTTGTGAGATGGAGAGCTGAACGCTGCCGTGTGACATGGTTGAGATGCTTGGTGGTGGTATTGGTGGTACATCCCCTGTTTGCTGGGCGGCAGATGCCAACATTCCTCCAGAGGCGGAGGAGGAGGCCGAGGCGGCAGCAGCAGAAGAGGTAGCAGGGGGAGCCTGAGTGAGTTCCTTGTTTTTAAGGTGTTTACTCCACTGCAGTTCATGCTTTGCATGCAGGTTGTGCTAAGGTTCAGAGCGTTAATGCCTCGCTTCAGGCTCTGATGGCACAGCGTGCAAACCACTCGGGTCTTGTCGTCAGCACATTGTTTGAAGAAGTGCCATGCCAAGGAACTCCTTGAAGCTGCCTTTGGGGTGCTCGGTCCCAGATGGCGGCGGTCAGTAGCAGGCAGAGTCTCTTGGCGGCAGGTGTTCTGCTTTTGCCCACTGCTCCCTCTTTGCTACGCTGTTGGCTCGGTCTCACCACTGCCTCTTCCTCCGAACTGTGAAAGTCAGTGGCACGACCTTCATTCCATGTGGGGTCTAGGACCTCATAGTCCCCTGCATCGTCTTCCACCCAGTCTTGATCCCTGACCTCCTGTTCAGTCTGCACACTGCAGAAAGACGCAGCAGTTGGCACCTGTGTTTCGTCATCATCAGAGACGTGCTGAGGTGGTATACCCATGTCCTCATCATCAGGAAACATAAGTGGTTGTGCGTCAGTGCATTCAATGTCTTCCACCGCTGGGGAAGGGCTAGGTGGATGCCCTTGGGAAACCCTGCCAGCAGAGTCTTCAAACAACATAAGAGAGACTGCTGCATAACTTGAGGCTCAGACAGTTTCCCTGATATGCATGGGGGTGATGTGACAGACTGATGGGCTTGGGCATGCACGGTAGCGTGTGAAGGTATTGAGGATGTCCCTATCCACACCTTCAATCTAATATACCCTTTTATGGATAGACTTAAAGTTGGCCTGATACAGCAGAAAACAGTGATTCAGAGAATTGCTAAGTTGGGAATTGTATTTCAACCCAGAACAAAAACTGTGCTTTAACGGACACCAAAAAACTTGACCAGCCTCAGCAATAATGACAGATTTAGCTGAATATAAATTGTAGGCCTAGTATTTAGGCCCTAGATGACAGGTATAAGTTTACAGGACAGAATTAGACTTGGGAATGCACGGTAGCGTGTGAAGGTATTGAGGATGACCCTATCCACACCTTCAATCTAATATACCCTTTTATGGATAGATTTAAAGTTGGCCTGATACAGCAGAAACCACTAATTTAGGGAATTGCTAAGTTGGGAATTGTATTTCAACCTAGAACAAAAAGATATCCTTTGCCAGACAGCAGACAGTATTACAATTGGCTAGCCACAGCTGAAACACCAGATTTAGGGTACTGCTATTTTGGCAATTGTATTTCACCCCTCAATAAAATAGCAAGCACAGCCAAGCCCCTGATGTAGGATATAGCAAAAAAAAACAAACAAAAAAAAAAAAACAACACACTATTGATGGTTAAATGGACTTGGTGGCAGCTTGTGCTGGCGCACCACAAGACACAAAATGGCCGCAGATCACCCCAGAAAAAAGTGACTGAAAAACGCTCTGGGCAGCCTAAAAACAGTGAGCAATTGAATAGCAGAAGATGAATGATTCACAGCTGTAGATCGATCACTTCATTAAGTGTTTTTGCTGAGTAAATCCCTGTCTAGTGCCTAATCTTGCCCTAACAGCAGCTGCATCCTCTCCCTACACTGATCAGAGCAGAGTGACGTGCGGCGCTACATGACTCCAGCTTAAATAGAGGATGGGTCACATGCTGCACTGGCCAATCACAGCCATGCCAATAGTAGGCATGGCTGTGATGGCCTGTTGGGGCAAGTAGTATGACGCTTGTTGATTGGCTGCTTTGCAGCCTTTCAAAAAGCGCCAAGAAAGCGACGAACACCGAACCCAAACTTTTACGAAAATGTTCGGGTCAGTGTCACAGGACACCCCAAAATTCGGTACGAACCCGAACTATACAGTTCGGGTTCGCTCATCCCTACTCCTAAGATCTATAAAACTTAGTAACGACTTTTGGAAGAAAAGCCAGATCAGGACGTATCATCACTTTGTCTTCTAGGATTGTGGTATAGGGAGGATTAATAGAGATGGCCTGGATCTCATTCACTCTGCGGGCAGAAGTTAAAGCTATTAGCAAACAAATCTAATGTGAGGTTTTTGATAGAAATGCATTCAATTGGTTCAAATGGGGGGACGAGTTAGAGCTTTTAAGACTGTCAAAATCCCAAAGCAGAGGTCTATCTATTGGGGTAGAATGCTCTACTGCCCTAAAGAATCTTGAAACCCACGGGCATCCCGCAATGTCCTGATTAAACAGAGCTGAAATGGCTGAGACATGAACTTTTAAAAAGGTATTACTTGCAAGCCCCAGGTTCAGACCCTTTTGAAGTAATTCCAATACTAAATCGATGGGCGCTGAAGATGGAATCTCATTTATCTGGATATGCCCAAAATCTAAAAATTTCTGCCACACTCTAGCATATATGGCAACAGTTACTTTCGTTCTACTCTTAAGAAGGGTAGAGATCAAAGGGTTAGGGAATCCTTTCCTCTCCAACGGAAGTTAAGTGGAGATTTCTTAAGACCGGATGAAATACTGGACCCTGGCTCAACAGGCCCCGGATCTCTGAAAGGACCCATGGCTCCGATATTGACATGATCCAGAGCCACGTGAACCAAGATCTTCTTGGCCAAAAGGGAGCAATGAGAATGACCCTCGCTCTGTCTTCCCTGATCTTTCGTAACACGCAAGGAATCAAATAAAGCGGAGGAAATGCATAGGCCAGGGGAAAGTTCCAACTTTGTACTAGAGCATCGATCCCACAGGGGGATCCTGCTGGATCTAGGGAAAACTTCTGAGCTCTTGTTCTGGTGAGTAGCAAATTAATCTATCTCTGGCTGTCCCCATCTCTGAAGATGGAAAGATCTAAAGTCCACTCCCCCCTGAGAGAGACTGTGACTACTGAGAAAGTCTGCTTGTTTGTTGTCCACACCTCTTATATGTACGGCAGATATTGATGCACACATAGAAACATAGAATGCGTCGGCAGATAAGAACCATTTGGCCCATCTAGTCTGCCCAATATACAGAATACTATGAATAGCCCTTGCCCCTATCTTATATGAAGGATGGCCTTATGCCTATCCCATGCATGTTTAAACGCCTTCACTGTATTTGCAGCTACCACTTCTGCAGGAAGGCTATTCCATGCATCCACTACTCTCTCAGTAAAGTAATACTTCATGATATTACTTTTATTCTTTAGTTGGTCTTCAAACTCTGATAACCATACCGTAAGAGACCGGGCCGTACAAGTAGAGGCTATGCTTGGTCTAAAGGAGGAAGTTGAGGCCTCCCAAGTTCCTTTAAGAAAAAAAGAGTCTGCCTTCATGTCTAACGGATCTTTTAACATTCCCATATCAAAGGGCAACGCTGTTTTCCTGGAGACTTTGGAAATTGCCACGTCTATCTTAGGAGCTTTATCCCTGAAAGCACAATCCTCCTCTTTAAATGGATATTTCCAATTGAGATTCTTCGATATGAAAACACCCTAATTCGGCTTTCTCCACTCCCCTTTAATCAAGGTGGTAACATTTCTATAAACTGGGAAGGTACTGTGGTGTCGCGATTTCAGCCCCCCAAACATAATGTCCTATATAGACCTGGGCTCTTTTATCTCTTCCATGCCCATAGTAGAACACACAGCTTTCAAGAGTTTCTCGGTATCCTCCATGGAAAAACGTGGCATGCCACTAGTTTCACCTTCTTCAGCGGACGACAGGGAAGAGTTGCCAGAATAGCCAAATAAAAAGAGGAATGACTCTCTTCATCTGAATCAGATGACAATTGTTCCTGTGCTGACTCCCTGCGCTTCATTCTAGGGTCCTTCAGCCCCCCCCCCCCCCCCTCCTTTCTTGGACGATGGGGTAGAATTAACCTCCGATCTAACCAAATGCTGAAGACATTTATAAAAAAAGATGGTGACTCTTCTGCCACTGTTCTATCAATACACGGCTGACACATTTTCTTCTCCCAGTCAGAAGATAGACCCACTTTACCTAGAGCACACTCTTTATGCCTCTTTTAAAGACATTAGTACAAGTTTATCAGCACACAAAATCTAAGCCCAGAACTCTTTTACAGGTACCGATGCAGGAGGGACCGCAGACTCCTCGGGGAGCTTGTCCTCCTCCATGACAAAGCAGCTGAACGCCTGTGAACCCTCTCCTGTCTTGGACGTCAGTGCAAAACAGCGCGCCTCTTAACAGGCGCATCCCGATGACATCATGGCTGACGCAGGGTGCTGATCACAACTGGAAAAAGGACTCTCTCGGCACTCTGCCAGAAGCTCCTCCTCCCCCTGGTATCGGCGTTCGTGCTTTAGTGATCCTTAGGCACCGTAAGCCCCAGCACACATCACCTCCTCCGGGGATCCGCTGTGCCTCTGCCAGTCTCACATCCTGCAGATGCCGCTCCTAATTTCCAGACCGCAGGTATCGAGGGGATAGCATCCATGGGGCACTGGGAAGGACCTGTAAGGAAGAAAACGGCAGGCTTCCCCAGAGACAGGAAACCATACTGAATTGGGAGGAGAGTGTCCGCCCCTTTTATTCTGTAGGTTTCCTGTCTGTGGGGGCGGATCCTCTCTCTCATGGTGCTGTCATGGGTGAAGGGAAAATTGTTCGTTGGTGACAGATTATGCTGTGTAATCATGATCTGCTGCTGGCAGAAAGTGATTCAGTATAGGATCGAGACATGGCATTAGCGACCGCTCCTCCCCATACTAAGGAGGAGATTGCTGAATCTAATAGCAGCAGTCTCCTCGCTTCCCTCCCGACAATCACCTGCAAAATCTGCAGGTGTAATATAAGCTTGCCTCTTAGCTGAAAGATAAATAAGGGAAAGAACCAATAGGCATAAATAAAAAATACATAACACACCATCCGTTATATATTTCTAAATCCTTTTGATGGTTTTGGCCAAAAAACCTGCAGGAAAATCTGCTTCAAAACCTACACCAAAAAACTGCATGTGAATCTACCCCTATCTCCGGTAACTTAATATTTTCTTTGTGTGGCTTTTCTCCTCAATGCTTGGAAAAAACAAAAATAGAGTTACATTGGAAGGAGCAACTGTCATACTGTATACAGAACATAAGGTACATGAATCTTTAATATAGGCATGACGATAAAACTTAAGGGGTGGTAGGATCTCTAGGCTCTCGTTATTACTGTAATAATTTGAACTTAATGGGGTGGGGCATGGCAGAAGAAAAACTGCTCAAAGGGTCACATAGTATTATGCCACAGAGCTAATTAGCTGAATGTAAGTGATGGGAAAGTAGGAGAACCTAGGCAGCATTCTGGCTAAAACTGAACGTTTTCATTTCGAAATTAGTGTACCAGAAATTTGCAGTGGAAATGTGTGTTAAGAAGCAACTCTAAAATACAGTCCTCATTCTTTCCTAGATTTTTGCACTAGAATTTCATAACTGGGTTTATGGGAAACAGTGAATGTCTTTTATGAAAAAAGAACTGTGTGCTGCATCCCTCAGGAATACCTTCTGTCTTTAGCCTTCTGTGAGATTTTACTTATCAGTTTCTAGGAAGAGAGAATTGTACTCTGACATTTTCATGTTTGCTTTACATCTAGCATCTGAGGGCCTTGGAAGTTTTTCCCCTTATCACCCATTCTATCTGCAGCAAAAAAAAAAAAAAAATTATATATATATATATATATATATATATATATATATATTTATTTTTTGGTTATTTTTTTCCCCCCAAAAGTCCTGTACTCTAAGCTCATATGCTTGCATCTGATATTTCCCTTGTAAAGACCTACTTCTGGTGCTGCAAAAGTTTAAGTGAAGACTAAAAAAGTATCCATAAAAAAACAAAAAATTAACAAAACATCTTACCTAGTTTATGGTCACTGTCCTGAAACGCTGTAAAAATAACCTATCTTACCAGCAAAGATTAAAGGGAACCTGTCACCAGGATTTTGTGTATAGAGCTGAGGACATGGGTTGCTAGATGGCCGCAAGCACATCCGCAATACCCAGTCCCCATAGCTCTGTGTGCTTTTATGGTGTAAAAAAAACGATTTCATACAAATGCAAATTAACCCTAGATGAGTCCTGTCCCTGAGATGAGTCCAGCATGAAGGACCCCCGCATCCTCAGAATCTCCTCCTTGCTCGCCGACGTCAGAAAGCTAGAGCGCCGTAATCTCGCGATACGCTAGATAGCGCATGCGCAGTTCTTTCCCTGAGGCTGATGCCAGCACTGCGCATGTGCTAGCTCGCACAGTGGGGGACTGGATATTGCAGATGTGCTAGCAGCCATCTAGCAACCCATGTCCTCAGCTCTATACACAAAATCCTGGTGACAGGTTCCCTTTAAATTTCTTTTAATGAAATGTTAAATGCTGTTTTAGCAATTTTGGCTTCCGAAAGAATCCCTAGAATGATACATTGAATGAACCCTGCACTCGGAAGGGCTTTCAACCTCTAAGTGTATGTTTCCATTCCCTGACAGCAAGCAAAGAAAACTGGCAGAGAAAGTATTCATTCAGACACATGCACCATATAAAGACTGGATTTGCACTTGCAATTTTTGCAGTCATTTTGTTTTCTTTGTTTTCAAGCTAAAGCCTGGAGTGGATGATAAAGGAGTACAGGAAGGTTTGATACTCTTTTTTGGCATCCAGACAAAATTGTTGTGCTGATTTTCATCTTACACACAGTGAGTTCTCAGTTTGTGTTACTGTAGATTTTTTATTATAACCCATCTACACAAGACAGCCAAAATCCACATATTTTTCTGACTGGGATTGATGGATTTTTCTGCCTTGAAACCGCATGTAACAAGTTGGTCTTAGCACTTCCTTAAAGGGGTTATCCCATGAAAAATATTCTACATCCTTCAAATACTTTTGCGTGTACCGTATATACTCGAGTATAAGACGAGTTTTTTGGCACAAAAAGCCCCCCTCGTCTTATACTCGAGTCTAGGTCTGTCTTAGCTCCGGTAATAGCAGGCAGTGCGGGGGGGCGGCGCTCATTCACTGACGCCACGCGCCTGCGCCGCCTAGTGGGAGCAGGCGCGTGACGTCAGTAAGTGAGCGCCGCCCCCCGCACTGCCTGCTATTACCGGAGCTAAGACAAAGTACCGGTAAGATATCCAAATAATCAGAGTAAAGAGCTCAGCAATGAGCGATGATTAAAGTTAAAGTAGTTACTGATTACGGTAGTTTATAAATATATGGCACTGTTTAGGGGAGGGGGATCTGTGGATGGCACTGTTTAGGGGGGGATCTGTGGATGGCACTGTTTAGGGGGGGGATCTGTGGATGGCACTGTTTAGGGGGGAGATCTGTGGATGGCTCCCTGTATTTAATGCAGAGTGTGTGTGTATATAATGCACACACTCTGCATTAAATACAGGGAGTCAGAGTCAGACTCCCATCAATCTGAGTCACCCTCTTGCAGATGTGTGTATATAATGTAGAGTGTGTGCATTATATACACATACACTCTCCATTATAGCTGCATTTCCCACCCTAGTCTTATACTCGAGTCAATAATTTTTCCTATTTTTGGGGGGTAAAATTAGGGGCCTCGGCTTATAATCGGGTCGGCTTATACTCGAGTATATACGGGTAATTAAAAATTTTGTATATCCAGTGAGTTAAAAAAAAAAAAAAAAATCTGTATAGTGCCACCTGCCGTTTGTTCTTTTCCATATTTCATTGTCCATCTCACTTAGTTGGTCGCACATGCTCAGTTCCATCCTTCAGATGCCACCAGCCCTATCTTCTGTAAAAAGCTGTAACAGTTACAGGACACACACCCTGATCAAGGAAACAACCCCTAAGAGGCCAGTTTGAAATAAATTTAGCAGGGACATGAATGGACAAAGCTCTGGATCCATGTGAGATACAGGACTGGTTTTCGTTTGGTCATTGAATGTCATACTTTGATGTTTGTTTGTTTTTTGTTTGTTTTTACATAAATCATGGGATAAACCCCTCAACTTATTAGATCTGCTGATAGCAGTAGTCACATACATGCCAGTCTAGTCAACAAGACACAAGCTTTTCAGTTTACAGTTTTATTGGCTGATATTCAGTTCTGTCAAAATGTAACACCTTTCACCCATGTTAAATAGGCTTCGAGATTGACTTCAATATCTTTTTATACATGTGTGGTATATACACAAGGTGACTGGAGAAAACAGCAGTAAAGAGCATATAAAACACACGCTGCAATATGCACCCTAATGTTCGGTGGTTTAGCTTGCTCTACTTGTATACAGAATGTATTTGCAGGATATAAACATGTAAGGGTCATCACTACTTTTTACAAAAACAGCAGGAATTTGGACTAATTTAGCTTTTATTGCAGTGCTAAATCACACGAGGTGAACTCTACAGTAACCCTCAACACAGCTGTCTTATGTACTCCCCTACCTTACCAATGGACATTACTGCCATATTAGGTCAATTCTGTATTGGGCTGGATCTAAAGTCAAATAATGTAAATCAACTATGAAGTCTAAATGAATGTATCTGTTCACACTGACACTAATCTTTTGCTCTGTTCCAGTGTTTGTATGGCAAGAACAAGAAGAACAGTCTGCAGTGCTATTACCTTCAAATCTTTGGAACCCGAAAGGAAACCTAACAGATCTCGTTATAAGTCAAGGACATTTGTCAGAAATATATCCTAGATAGGACAGGAGGCTACGATCATATGCAACAAATATGAAAAGCACGTGCTTCCTGCAGTTTGTGTCACATTTATTTATTCAATGTTAGTATTAACCTATCATGCCATGAGTTATGTGTCTATCTCAGCATTAAGGCTCTGCTCAAATCATATTATAGCCCTATGCTGAGTGTATATTGTGGAAAGACGGACCCACGAATAAGAGTATCCATAGGTCTCCAATCACTCAATGGAGATCAAAAAAAGTATCCTTTTGGCCATTTTGGCCCAGTATACCTTTTGTTTTTCTGTATGGTGTAACACAGCAGGCGTTGCTACTCCATATAAAAAGGTATACAGAAAAAACAATCAGTGCCTACGGGTGATGTATACCACTGGATGCCTATACAGCGGGATATATCACAGCCTTCTGCTGGAGGTATACATCAGGAGCTTTTCCTAGCATCTGCCTCAAATGGAGGTACAAAGGGCCTCATTTTAAAAGGAACCCATCATCAACTAGTGGGCAGCATAAAATAGTGACAGAAATGCTGATTTCAGCGGTGTGTCACTCATGAGCTAAAAGAAAGTGGTTACTGAGAACCAGCATAATAATCAGTGCAGCCCAGGCCTTGAAAAGAGTCAAATCTACTTGAGAAGAGTCATAATTATACATAATCTCCTGCTCTCACCTATTTGCTGATGATTGGCAGGTCTTTCCTAGAGAGAAAGGGAGAAAACTAGGTAGAAGACTGTAAGTCCTCAGCAGGTGGGCAGGAAGAGCAGGAATTTATGAATAACCAGGACTCTCAGGTGGCCGTGTCTCTTTTCCGGGCCCAGTCTGCAATGATTGTGATATTGGTTCTCGCCAACCACCTACTTTTAACTTTTAAATGACAGACCGCTAAAATCAACTCACATGTCTCTACTTTATGCCACCATTAGTATGGGCAGCATAAAGTTGATGACAGGTTCCCTTTAAAACTACTCCCAAATTAAATTATATCAATACTACGTACATTGCCTCACAGGCCCAATGATCTACAGTGCAAAGTAGTGTAGCAACATCAACAACAGTAAGGTGCTGAAGGTCCTAAGATACCACTTATACGGTAGATCAATTCATAGCAAGTGTGTATACCGTACAGTACAAATCTACATAGCTTTAGTGGAATAAACTGCTTCTGCATTGTGTACCTACAAGAAAATGCAAACAGTCAGGGGACTGGGTAATTCCATTTATCAATGGTGATAAAACTGTCTGTTCAGCCAGGCATAGTATAATGTACTGATGGTAAAAGTAATGCATTATCAGATGGTATAATGTTTGCTATGTAAGTGTATTTTTCACTTTAGATAGTAATGTTGTCAAGCAAAACTGTAGCTAAAATACAAGTTGCTCTATTAAATCTTAAAAAAAGCAATGCAGAGAAAGAAGGGTTACAGTGCAAGAGCAGTCCGGTCCTTGCACAATAATTCTGTAGGGCATTCATATTCCATATACAGTAGATCTCTGGCTGTAACACTACCGGAGACTTGTCCATGGAGAAACAACTTGTATGTCAGCTATAGTTTTAGTGATTCTTTCCAGACAGGCTGTGATAAATTCAGAATGGAGAAATACTGTCTATATATATATATATATATATATATATATATATATATATATATATATATATAGGAAGTGATGTTGATTTCCAAAGGAGCAGCTCAGTTAAACACCAACCATTTTTTGAAGTAATTTTAAACATACAATTAAAACCTAGACAAGAGAAGGAGAAAAACAAAAATTTCCAAGCCAACAAAAGGCTGGTGCAACATTAGATTGGTAACTGGAACTTCACGTCCACTTGAGCTTGTTTCGCCAGCGTTACGATTTCTGACAGCTTTACAACCTGGAGAGGATAACAGAACATATACGTGTTATAATGCATGCAACTTCTAAGACTTAAAAGGGAGTCTGTCACCACAATATGAACATATACAGCGCTTACATGGCTCTGTTCAATTGAACAGAGCTTAGCCCCGCCCAGGCCCTTGATACTAGTCGTGACGTCACTGGGCCTGCAGTAAACAGCGAGAAGGCAGCGGGGCTACTGCCAGCACGCCTGCATTCTCAAACAGCTGAACAGCCGGGGTTGTCGGGTGTTAGACCACCGCCGATCAGATGCTGAAGATCTATCCAGAGGATAGATCATCAGTTTAAAAAAACTGCAGAACCCCTTTAATTGTGTAAATCCTGCCTAGTCTCCTACACCAGCATAATAGCATACCTGTCTGCACTTCAGTCTCCATTCTCCCACTGTACGCCATTATTTACAATCTCAACTTCACTGTTTTCTAAATTTGAATCTCTGCTTTTAAGACAGACAGTGATACCTCATAAAATACTCACTACTTTATGTTGGCATCATTTTAAGCAATGTATTTTTATTTTTATTTATTTTTTAGTACGTTAGAAGGTTTCGAATTTTAGAAGCAATTTTTTTTAAAGAAAAAAATAATTATTTTGGAAATTTTCTTAAAGGAACAGATCAGTTCTGATGTCATTTTAAGGAGCTCACATAATAGCCCATTTTAGAAACTACACCCCTCAAACTATTCAAAACTGGTTTTAAAAATGTTGTTAACCCTTTAAGTATTCCACAGGAATTAAAGCAAAATAGAGGTGAAATTTGAAAATTTCCCTTTTTTTGCACATTTTCCATTTTAAATTTAAGGGTTAACAAGAAAACAAAACCTCAATATTTATTACCCTGATTCTGCAGTTTACAAAAACACCCCATATGTGGTTGTATACCGCTGTATGGGAACACAGCAGGGCTCAAAAGGCAAGGAGCGCCATATGTTTTTTTGAGAGCAGATTTTGCTGGAATGGTCTTACGGCGCTATGTTGCATTTGAAGAGACCCTGAAGTATCCCCACAGTGAAAACCCGCCAAAAGTGACCACATTTTGTAATTTACCCACCCAAGGAATTTTTAAGGGGTGTGGCAAGCACTTCGACCCAACAGACGTTTCATAGAATTTATAACCCTTGGCTGTGAAAATGAAAAAAAATTTTTTTTTTCTTCCAAGAAAATGGTGCTTTAGGCCCAAACTTTTTTTTTCACAAAAGATAACAGGAGAATATCGCACCCACAATTTGCTACCCATTTTCTTCTGAATACAGTAACACCCCAATTGTGGTCGTAAACTGTTATTTGGGGATACGCTAGGGCTCAGAAGGGAAGGAGCGGCATCTGGATTTTCTAACATGGAATGTTCTGTCATGGTTTCTAAGAGCGATAACTTTTTAATTTTTTTGCTGGACAAGTTGTAGTTTTTATTGGTACCATTTTGGGGTACATTTGACTTTCTGGTAGCTTTTTATCTTATTTTTTGGGAGATGAACTCGCAAAAAAAGCAGTTTGGTGTCATTTTTCTAAAAATGTTTTTTTTACACCGTTCATTTGATAGGGTAGATCATGTGATATTTTTGTAAATCCGGTCATTGCAGACACAACAATACCAAATAGGTCTAGTTTAGTTTTTTTTTACGTTTTACACAATAAGAACATTTTTAGAAAAAAAAATCATGTTTTTGTGTTGCCATTTTCTTAGAGCCATATTTTTATAATTTTTCTGGCTATGGTGTCGTGTGGAGGCTCATTTTTTGCAGGATGAGGCGCTTTTATTGCTACTATTTTGGGGTACATACAACTTTTTCATCGATTAACATTATGCTTTTGGGGAGGTGAGGTAACTAAAAAAAAAGCGGTTTTGGCTAATGTTTATTTTATTTTTCTACGGCATTCACCTGATGGGGGTAGATCATGTGATACATGGAAACATTTAACTTCACTTTTTTTTTTTTCACTATTGATTTTTCCTGTACCTGGGGCTGACATAGTAGCCACAGTTTCAGGGGAACAACCCCCCCCCCCCTCCCCCCCCTCCAGAGAGGCTGTACAGCAGTATACTGCGCTGTACAGCCTCACTGCAGGGCTCATCGTGGTATCTGGAAGATCCGGCACAGGAAGCGCACATTGCTTCCGGATCTATACACACAGTGCTTGTTCAGCGCTGTGTATACAGTGATCTAGAAGGCAGGGACACCCAAGAACGGTCCCTGCCTTCTCTCTGGGGTGCCCTGCTGTCACTGACAGCGGGCCCCCCGCTCGGCAGCTGCTCGATTAGCGAGCAGCTGCCATCTCTGAAAAGACATTCCAAAACGTACGATCTGAGATAAACCCAACCACTCAGGACGTTTATAGTCAATGGGTGGTCGAGAAGTGGTTAAAAAAATAAAATAAAAATCTTCATCTGTCTGCGGTTCCACCATGTCCCACCCCAAGCTTGGGACCTGGACCAAGCCCCTTTCAGGTCCTGTGGGGACAGGAAGCAGCCAGAATCGGGCAGCGGCACAGGCACAGAAGGACTGTTTCAGGAGACTAGGGCAAGTTACCCAGCTCTGCCCAGACCCACTCTCTCAACCACAACTCCTTTGTTGCCTCATACGACCAATTTCAACTGTGGTTCGTGGTAAGACCATTCTTTTATAATGAGCACTGGATTTGTTTTTTCTGCACTTTATTTAAGTTGTCAAATTATTACCTGCAATATCCTCTAAATATTAAAGCTATGTTTTAGCTTATGAAGGTACTTCTAGAGTTCATTGTTGTGAATAAAATAATACCCTTCTTTTCTCTTTAGGGTAAATAGCTGCAGCAATAATTACTTTTTATATTTATGCAAATTACCCATTTTGTGCAACAAGTGATTGGCCTTAGCACTGCTAGCACTATGCTCCTGTGCACGCCATACCCTTTGATTGACAGGGCTAGTACTCTTACAGTGAGGAACAGAAGTATTTTAACACCCTGCGATTTTGCAAGTTCTCCCACTTAGAACTGGGGGAGGGGTCTGAAATTCACATTGTAGGCGCATTCCCACTCATGCAGAATAAAAAAATAATAATAATAAAATTAAAAAAGATTTTAAGATTAATAAAAATTAAAAAATTAGAAAATCAGTGTTAATATTTGGTACAGAAGCCTTTGTTTGCAATTACAGAATTCAAACGTTTCCTGTAGTTCTTGACCAGGTTTGCACACACTGCAACAGGGATTTTGGCCCACTGCTCCACACAGAGCTCCTCTAGATCTGTCAGGTTTCAGGGATGTCGCTGAGCAACACGGAGTTTCAGCTCCCTCCAAAGATGTTCTATTGGATTTAGGTCTGGAGACTGGCTAGGCCACTCCAGAACCTTGATATTCTTCTTACGGAGCCACTCCTTTGTTATCCTGGCTGTGTGCTTTGGGGCCTTGTCATGTTGGAAGACCCAGCCACGAACCATCTTTAATGCTCTGACTGAGGGAAGGAGGTTGTTGCTCAAAATCTCACAATAAATGGCCCCATTCATCCTCTCCTTAATACAGTGCAGTCGCCCTGTCCCCTTCACAGAAAAGCACCCCCAAAGCATGATGTTTCCACCCCCATGCTTCACAGTAGGGATGGTGTTCTTGGGATGCAACTAATCCTTCTTTTTCCTCCAAACACGACAAGTGAAGTTTAGACCAAAAAGTTCTACTTTGGTCTCATCTGACCACATGCTTTTCTCCCATGCCTCTTCTGGATCATCCAGATGGTCATTGGCAAACATGCCTGGACATGTGATGACTTGAGCAGAGGAACCTTCCGTGCACTGCATGATTTGAAACCATGACGGCGTAGTGTTCTACCGACAGTGACATTTGAAACTGTGGTCCCAGCTCTCTTCATGTCATTGACCAGTTCCTCCCTTGTAGTTCTGGGCTGATTCTGCACCTTTTTTTATCATCAGTGATAACCCACAAAATGCGATCTTGCATGGAGCCACAGTCCAAGGGAGACTGACAGTAGTCTTTAGCCTCTTCCATTTTCTCCAACAGTTTATCTATTGCAATTGCCCCGTAGCCCTTTCCAGCCTTGTAGAAGTCCACAATTTTGTCTCTGGTGTCTTTTGATGGCTCTTTGGTCTTGGTGTCTGACTGTGGGGTGGACAGGTGTCTTTAAAGACCTCAGACAGGTGCTACTAAGTTAGATTAATGAGTGGACTTTTTAAAAGGCACAGAAAAAAGGTCTTTGGGAGCCAGAATTCTTGCCATTTCTCAGGTGTTCAAATACTTATGTTTAGCAGTGCAAGACAAATTCTTTAAAAATCATAATGTGATTTCCAGATTATTATTATTTTTTTTATTCCGTCTCTCAGAGTAGGAATGCACATACAATGCGAATTTCAGACCCCTCCATGATTTCTAAGTGGGAGAACTTGCAAAATTGCAGGGTGTTCAAATACTTTTGTACCTCACTGTATCTAGCCCTTTGTTTTTGAGCCAAGTCAGCGCTTGCACAGCAGGTATGATGCTGCTTTCCAAGCTCATCAAATCCACTTTGCAAGCACAGAGTCACTGGGCCGACTCGATGCAGAAACACAGTGCTAGATGAGAGATTTAGTTCTATCAAAGGGGAGGTGGGAGTACACAGTACAGGGTAGTAGTACCATCTGTGCTCCAAGCACTATGGCCAGTCCCCTGGTGGACAAAATGGGTAATGTGCATATATACATTTCTGTAGCTATTCACACTAGACAGCAAAGAAGGGTATCCGTTTTCTCAGCATGATCAACCCTACCAGGCAAGGTTGATCTTGTTAACAAAGGCTCTTTGAAAATATATATTTTATTCAGCTAGACTTTCTATGGCTTGGCTGATGGTATTTGTATGATGTGTGGGGAAAAAACGCTCAATAAAAAGTAATGTGTTTGTCTACAAGCCTTTAAACAACATGTATGCAATGAAAATGATGCATTTAAATGTTCTGGAATAACATTGCCTCTAAAATAATTACACTGGAAAGCGACAAAATATACTGAATGTCTTGTGGAGCCTGCTGAATTTGCATTTCTCCCACAGCATTACAGGGATGCTTATTTAACAATATCACTGAAAAACCAATAATGTCCAAACTCTTGAAAGAACAAATAGGGATATCACTGAAGGCAAGAATCTAAAACGTAATTTTTATTACATACAATAAAATCATATAACTCGGATCCATAAAGATCCTATACACCGCAAAAAGCTATCACCAAAACCACATGGGCTCAAGCAGTGGGATGAGTACTCCGGTAGACTGTGCAAAAAATATATAAGACTGTCCCTGATCGCCAGACTGCTCAGCACGGGGAGGCACCTTAGTGGTAGATGCTCCCCGTCCTCGTGCCTAGGACTGCACTTTCCTGATTATGTCCTTGGCCTATCCTTTGGACACTATTTACTATACCTTAGTAAAGCCAGTCCCAGAATGCAAACATATATAGCCAGTCCCGGCGCGTTTCCTCTTCCAGATGGACAGAGGATTCCTCAGGGGGATTAGCCCAAAAAGTTAAACGGCAAAAAACAATAAGATACAATGGAAGCAGATCTACAAATAGTTATTCATACCATGTGTCATTATAAGGCCACCATATACATAGAGGATAACAGATAATAAAGTTATCCTACTGTTATGCTGGGTGTTACCAGATAAGTCATATACTCACAGACCCAATATGTGGATCAGCAAATGTGGTTCCTGGGGCAGATGATAGCTCCCCTGAGGAATCCTCTGACCATCTGGAGGAGGAAACGCGTCAGACCTGGCTACATATGTGTGCATTCTGGGACTGGCTTTACTAAGGTATAATAAATAGTGTCCAAAAGATAGGCCAAGGACATAATAAGGAAAGTGCAGTCCTAGGCACGAGGACAGGGAGCATCTACCTCTAAGGTGCGTCCCCGGGCTGAGCAGTCTGGAGGGTGAGATCAGGGACAGTCATATATTTTTTACAGTCTCCCGGAGTACTCATCCCAATGCTTGAGCCCATGTGGTTTTTGGTGATAGCTTTTTGCGGTGTATAAGATCTTTATGGATCAGAGTTGTATGAATTTATTGTATGTAATAAAAGTTAAGATGCTTATTTAACCCTGCGACTGCCTATATTTAACCTTTTCCATCAAGTAATCATCAATAAGTGAATATTAAGGACTACAACTTATTATTAAATGGAAAAATAAACTTTCATCCATTCATGGACATTTGTCTCGTTTATTTTTGACTGTTTTTAGAGGGCAAAAAAAATGTCACGTGAATAGGTCTATGAAGCGTCGAACAGCGATATAGATTAGTTGTATTGTAAGGGAAAAAAAAAATTATATATATATATATATTTATATATTTATATTTGATCTAGCACATGTCTAAAAAGATAGGCAGGTTAACAGGACAAATAAAATCCAAAGATCATTTCCAGGGAGCTGACAATTGGAAAAACGTCTAAACATTTACCATTTTCGCAGCTTCATCCAGATCATCACATGCGAGGATTTTCAGTCCGCTGGCGGTTATCAGCGCTTTCGCATCATCAACTCTAGTACCTGGGGACAGAAATGAGAGACTAGTAAAGTTAGGGGAAGAAAAAAAAAATATCCCACTACAGAGTAGACTTTTTATTGACTCGGAAATTTTACAAAGAAACGTCTTTAATCAGAGCCTTCAAGGGGTTATCCGAGCATGGAAATGTCCCCCATATGCCCAGGCCCCTCACACTGATTCTAGCCTCTTATAACCCCTTCATGGCATTATATTTGACAGGAAATATGGCACTGAAAACCATACCATCTTCCCTGTTAGTATGGTTGACAGTGACACCTAGGCAGAACCGGATGGACCTCAGTATTAGTCATGGGCCTGATGGACACCAATGATGTCCAACCATACGATTGATTGTCATAGCAGTGTAGCGAATGTTAAACAATAAATGGAAGCCACAATGCAGAGAAGAACAGCTTCTGAATGAGGCAGCATATGGAGCCAGACTGAGATATTACTGGTTATCATGAGACCTTGTAGATTTAAATAAACCAGTTCTCTCTGTGAAAGCCAATGAGCATGCTGGAAGGCAGCTGACTAGGAACTTTGGATCTAACTTCTGTGGAATCAGTTCATTTGTGTATGTATGTGTATATATATATATATATATATATATATATATATATATATATATATATATATATACATATACATACATATATATACATATATACATATATACACATACATAATGGTGAAAGGTCCTCATTAAAACATAAAAAAAAATTGCAACCAGCCATAAACAATCCCAAGCATATAATGCAAAATGCCAAAGCAGGGGTCTCCAATTCCAGCCATCAGTGACCACTAACGCAGAGTCCGGAACCTAAAAGAGGCCACATCTGTGATGAAACAGATAATACACTATTTTGATTGTCAATTGAAACAGGATTCTGACAGAAGCTTTACTGTATGACAAAACACAAAACCATTTAATTAGAAACAGGTCATAATAGGCTGTTGGATATTTGCCATTGTTTTTATTATTGGCATACTACAAGATCACCCCATAGTCTTTATAGGTTCATAAATCTTATGGGGGACTTTTTGCCATTCTGGGTGGACATTTCTACTCCATCCCCCAGCTAGACAACTGTGATTAATCTTCTCTCTCATTCTAAATCAGCTCATCTCCTCCGCTGCGTGTCTGTCCACTGTGCAGACAAACACAAGCCTGCAGGATAAAGGTCATATGATTAGGTGCAAAGATTGGAGGAACATTAAAGGGAATCTGTCACCTCAAAAACGCATATAAAACTGCCAGCATTACCTTATAGTAGCCCCCAGTCTGTTATTAATGAGGTGTTTGATCTGGTAAGCTAATGCTCCATACATCACACAGAGGAGGGGACGGTTAGGGAGCGTGCTTCTCTTGACTTGAAGCAAGGGGGCCGCTGCCCCCTTGACTTCAGACTGACCGGCGAGATAGCGCTGATGGAGATTAAAACATTGTTTTTGTCACGTATGGAGCATCAAATTACCAGATCAAAACACATCATTAATAACAGACTAGGGGCTACTATAAGGTAATGCTGGCGGTTTTATATGTGATTTTGAGGTGACAGGTTCCCTTTAAAACCCAGCATCTTAGAGAGGCCTTGTGTTCTTGTGCACATAACAGAAAATAAATGTATCCTAAACCAAAAGGTTTGTGTGCCTATAAGACAGGACAGAAAAAAAAAAAAAAAAAAAAAAAAAAAAAAGAGTTTTTTGCCAAAACACAGAAAACAAGACAAAAAGAGGAATTCAAGGAGTACAAAATACATTGCGTGGTTTATGTTACCATTTTCTTACTTTCATTGCAAGCTCTATTTGTTATATTCAGCAGGACTTACAGCATATCGATGCTCAACAGAAGTAGCCATCCAACATTCATATGAATGTAGCCTATTAATTCATTAGATTCCAGTATTTTACTGGTCACAGAAGTCAAGCATCATTAATATTAAACATGTCTCAGGAAATTTATCATGTGGGGAATATATGAAGTCAGTTTTGTTCGAGTCTGCATAGTCATACTTTTCACCTAATTTATCAAATATTGCACATTGTTTGTTACATTTGGGGCATTTTTAAGCCTAACACTTCCGTCCAGAAATACTACTACAGTTTTTCTTTTGTTAATGAGGTCATTTCGTGTTTTTTTTGTGTTTTGGTACGGCTAGAGCATTTTTGGGCGCCACATATCTTGCGTGCCCAAGTACCCCACGTAGCAGGGCAGCTGTAGAAACTAATGGGGCTGCAGCATGGCTTGCACATTTGCCACAACCGAAGAAATGCAAAAAATCCAGCATTATTTAATATTTAGCGATTCTCAGGTAGCGGCAAACAGGCAAGTCTTGTTGCCACCCTATTTATTTCTATGGCTGACCTACTATACTGCAATACTTAGGTGTGCAAATGTAGCATGCCCAGAATTGCTGTGTAGCCCTGCCCTAAAAGTCACAGTGATAAATCAGGAGTGAAATTAATTAACATAGCTAACCTTGTGCACTTTCAAAACGGGAGTAGTGTAAAAATACAAAAAGCCACAAAATAAGCACAAGCGAGAACCCAAATTTGCAAAGCCATCATTTTGCTACTATTTGACACCAGAATTCTGTGCGTTATTAAATCCCCCCAAATGTATCCAGATATCGCACTGGTTCTTGCTTTATTAGTAGCATGAAAGTTCAGTCTGCAAAATGAGCATTCCACACTTCTTAATAGAAGAGAACAGTCCATTGTGGGAGGTCAGACGGGACTAAGGCTACTTTCACACTAGCATTTTTGCTGGATTCGGCAAGGTTTAGCAAAAACGCTTCAGTTACTGATAATACAACCAACCATCTGCATCCGTTATGAATGGATCGGTTGTATTATCTTTAACATACCCAAGTCATGAACGCCATTGAAAGTCAATTGGAGACGGATCCGTTTTCTATTGCGTCAGAGAAAACGTCCCCTTTGACTTGCATTGAGGGTCATGACGGATCTGTCTTGCTCCCAGGACGGAAAGCAAACTGCAGCATGCTGCGGTTTGCTCTCCGGTAGAGAACGGAACGGAATGCATTTTGGAGCATTACGTTCTGTTCAGTTACGTTTTTTTGGGGACAAAACGGAAGCATTTATTTTTTCCCGGTATTAAGACCCTATGACGAATCCCAATACTGGAAAATATTAACGCTAGTGTGAATGTAGCTTGATACACTGATAACTGGGCTGATAGGTCATGTGACTGAAAGCAGCCTGAAACTGAAACGCTGTCAATTTCCACCATTACCCGACAAACCTCTACAGCAGATCCATATATAGGGAGAACAGCATACAAACGTACAAAACATTCAATTTATTGTTTTACCTTGTAAGCGGACCACAATAGGTATCCTAAGTTCCAGATCCTTTACAGCCATGATGATGCCTTGTGCAATAACGTCACATCTCATAATACCACCAAAAATATTCACTAGGATAGCGAGGACCTGAATAGGAAAACTGCATACTTCAGTTATACTTTAATAATAAAACAGGAGCAAAGGAGTGCAAATTACGAAATCCAGCTGGAAACATAGGCAGGCCCCAAGAGTTACAGATGTGGTAATATCGTGGTTCAAACATTTCCGAGGACATACATTCCCCAAACTCATAAGGGAAATACAAAACATGAAATAATCTATATGTGTGAAACACAAATGTGTTACATAAGAATATAAACATGTGTCAGGCTCAATACTACACATCACACTGAGCTGAACACCAAGCACCATTACTTTGTTTTCTGAAAACTGCTGCTAGCCCTATTTAACCTGGAATGTGATGTCTTCGATGATCTGTTTGTTAAAAATCATCATTGAAGGTGCTTCTAGGAACAAGGCTGAATCAATACTGCTTCAAGTTTCACAAGCGGAACAGATAGATGAATGCAAATAAAATCTACCGTACATGTTCCATGGAATCATGTGTTCCCTGCCCAACCACATTTACAAGACTGCTAGTCAATTGACTGCAAATTGAAGCTTTACTAGCAGGATCAGGTGCAGAAGGAAAAGTGAGTGGTACCTTTTTATCAGATGTGATGAGTCTGAAAGCCTCTGTTACTTGGTGGACAGTAGCACCTCCACCAACATCCAAGAAATTTGCTGGAGTTCCCCCATGAAGCTTTATGATGTCCATTGTTGCCATGGCCAAACCAGCACCATTCACTAAGATTTGGGAACAAAATGGTAAAAATTTAATCTCAGATGATAAATTTCACAAACCGACAATCCCATGGCAATATTCCACTCAGCATTTAAGGTGGTGTGTAAGTGGGTGTTCACACTTTCCCTGACAGCAGATGTGTTGGTTTCCCACATGTATGAACCCTTCTTCTCCAGAGAGATAGGCTGCCAGAGGTGTCGTCTTGAAGCAGCACTTTCCCCGCTTCCTTGGTAGTCAACAAATTTACTCAGAGGAGGAGAAATAGCTGTCAGCCAAAAGTTATTTATGATGTATGGCCACTATTTGTGGTGGCCATATAAAGCCAGATAAGGGCAATCTACAGGATTTCTTATAATAAGGAATTTGTTTATTGTTCAATGTTAAAATAGATATTTGCTGATATTTTTCAATGCAAAAAGCCACAAACGTATTGCAGGTCATGGCATCTGTCAGCAGACTTGTACCTATGAAACTAGCTGACCTGTTGTATTTGCACTTGGCAGCTGAAGGCATCCGTGTTGGTCCCATGTTCGTATGTACCCGCATTGCTGAGAAAAATTGTGTTTTAATATATGCAACTGAGCCTCAAGGAGCAACGGGGGAAACTGCCATTAAATGTACACTTTGGGAGGCAATTTTTGTTCATTGCATTTTATTCATTTTTGGCTAAAAAGTATATTTTCACTTGGTCTTTAATTAAAAATATTGAGTCCTTCTGTCACAAAGGGTTAACTGTCTTTCTGTGTGACTGGTACTTTTACTTTGTGCCAGTTATCCAATAACCCTTATCTTTAAAATACTAAGAGGTCAAACACTCATTTAAGCCCCATTCTTATCAGCAAGATAATAATTGAGCTTTGATAAGGGTTTATAAGGTCAGAGAGCAGAGATAAGGAGACCCTCTGCTCCACAGATGACACAAAATCCACAGGCAGCTAGTAGAGCATCTCAGCCATGTACAGAAAAAAGGATTCCATATCGTCAATAAAGACCAATTGAAAAAATGATTTACAACTCAAAACAAGTACAATCGTTAATTTCTAACGATAAATTTGTTTTCCCTTAGTCCTAACAGCAGCACAGATGGTAGGACGTGGACTGGTAGGACGGGGGGAATTTTTAATGAGCCCAAGTAATAAACCAATAAAACACTTAAAACTTCACTATAAAAGGAGGGAATCACCCCCAGACCACTGTGTTACAGCAAGAATAATAGACTTACTAGGGTGGGAAATTTGTGCGCTGCTGTTAGGACTAAGGTAAAATAAATTAACGATTTCTTTACGTCCTACCAGCAGCACAGATGGGGAGATACCAAGAACCCCCCCTCCAGGGAGGGCCATCATGCCTGGCAGAACCAATTAGCTACGACCCTGGTAGAATGGTACCGGCAAACAGGATTAGAAGATTTTCATCTGTCCTGAACTCCTTTGATCTATCCACATAGATCTGGAAGCATCTCGAGACGTCCAGAGGATGTCCAACAGGTTCCCCGGAGGAGGTAGAAGGTGTAGAAATAACCGGGAGGGATATCACCTGGCTAATAATTCTGGAACTAAGGAACCTTACGCCTAAAGTACGGGAGAAATCTTAGAAGGACCCAGTCTTGCAAAAAGATGGTATAGGGCCCGTGCGCTAATAGAGCCTGAAGCTCAGAGACCCTCTAGCCAAAGTCACTGCAAGGAGAAAAAATTTCCAATGACGAACTTGAAATCTACCTCCTCCAAAGGCTCAAAGGGGGGAGATGCTAACCCCTTGAGAACTACTGATAAATCCCATTGAGGAATGGGTCAGTACTGTAGGCTTTTATCTTTCAGCTACCTTAAAGAACCGTTTGATGAGCAGGTCCTGAGAAAAAGACTTGTTGAGGCAAGCTGAAATGGCTGAAACTTGAACCCTCAAGGGAGATGGAGCAAGGCCTTTATCAAGGCAGTCTTGCAGGAACTGAAGGATGGCGGAAAGGGGCGGATCTGCAGGCGCCTCCTCCTCTGAGGAACACCAGGAAGAGAATATCCTTGTAATCCATGAGTAGGCTCTCTTGGTAGAGTCCGCTCTTGAATGTGATAACACTCTCAGGACTGACTCTGAAAGCCCTTCTATTCTGGGAAGGGACTGTTCAACCTCCAGGCTGTCAGGTTGAACCTGTGCAGATCTGAGCAGAGGTAAGTGTCCCACAACACCAGAGTCTGCTGAGGGGGAGCCTCCAATATTGTCCTAGACTAATTTGGGTGAGCTGGGTAAACCAGGATCTCTTCGGCCAAACGGTATGATGGCTATCACCAAGGCCTGATCCTGGCGGATTTTCATCAATACCCTCGGAATCATGGAAAATGGAGGGAAGATGTAAGCCAGCCTGAACCTCCAGGATATTGACAGAGCATCTATCGTATGCTGTAAAGGAAGCAAAACCTCTCCACCTTGGCGCTGAACCTTGTTGCCATAAGATCCACCTCTGGCATCCCCCACTTGAGGACTATCTGCTTGAATATCTCCGGATGTAAAGACCACTCCACTGTTGGAAGACCGCGGCTCAGCCGATCCGCTATCATATTGAGGGAGCCTCGAATAGTGGATCACAGATAAGTGGGAAAGGTTCGACTCTGCCCAATCCAGAATCACCCTGATCTCTGATAGGAGGGGAAGTGATCTTGTGCCTCCCTGCTTGTTGATGTAAAGTACCGCAGTCATTGTCTCACAGCTTTGCCCCGGATCTGAGGGGCAAAGTAAATGAGGGCTAGCCGGATAGCACGAATCTCATAGAGATTGGATAAGAGAAGCCACTCCTGAGGCGGAGACCAGGTACTGTGGACTGGAGTCTCGTCTAGGTGAGCGCCCCGCCTACTTGGGATGCATCTGTTGTCAATATAATCCAGGTTGGCCGAGTCATAGACTTCCCATCTGAAAGATGGCACCACCATCTGAGGGAATGCAGAGTTCGCCAAGACAGGGAGCACAGAGTTCAGCCCTGCGGGGCTGCCATTCCATTTGGAGGGGATCTCTGACTGCAGCGGCCGGAGGTGCCATAGAGCCCAAGGGACTGCTTACGCAGACGCTGACATGAGCCCCAACATTTTCATGAGGGTCAGAACTGGGACTCACTGAGGAACATATAGGAACTCTGCCAGTGTTCTGTATTCGGTTTCTTCTTTCTGGAGTCAACCGGAGAGACATCCAGACAGAGTCGATTTTGAAGCCTAGATATCTTACTGAAGTCGACGGGCTCACATTCGACTTCTGACAGTTTATGATCCAGCCTAGGCGGAATAGAAAGGAGATCGCTACATGAAGATGGTGGGTCAGGACTGCTGGAGAAGAGACTTTTAAAAGCCAATCATCCAGATAAGGAACGATGGTCAGTCCTTGAAGTATTAGAGCCACCACCACAGAAACTACCACCTTGGTGAAAGTGTGAGGGGCAGAAGAAATGCCAAAAGGAAGGGCAACAAACTGGAGTTGTCTGATGACTCCCGAAACCTGGACCGCAATTCTGAGATATCTCCTGGAAGCAGGATGAATCGGGATGTGCATATACGCATCCTTGAGGTCCAGGGTTGCCATCACGTCTCCAGGATTGAAAATGTGAACCACTTACCTGATGGTCTCCATACGAAAACTCACCTTCAATAATATATAATAGAGAAATATCTCAGATCGATAATCATCCGAAGATCCCCTGACGCCATTGGAACCAGAAATACCGGTGAGTAGATTCCTAAGCCCCGTTCTCCTGCTAGAACCTCCTCCAGATGCCCCTTGTGGATGTAATCCTGAACGTAAGTCTCCAGAACCGACTGCTTTGCGGCCTGTAAAAGTTTGGTCCTGATGAACCTATCCGGAAAAAGAGAAATAAGACTGATTAAATACCCATCGGAGATGACATTCAGGACCCAAGGATCAGAAATCTCTCAGATCCAAATGTCCTTGAAGTGGGAGAGACGACCCAATGGGAAGATGAGGTAGGGGAGTGGGGAAGTCTTCTGGCAGTATGGCATTCATAACGGGGGTCATCCAAGAGCCTCGAGGAGGCCTGTAGTCAGAAGGTGGAAATTTTATCTTTGGCTCCTTCGCGAGAGCGCCTCGAACCTCTTCAGCTGCGCTCCCCAGTCCCTCCGGGCTCTTGACTGCTGGCCAGACCTACCACCATGGTTCTGTCTGCCCCACCCCCGAAAGGACTGCTGGGGAAGACTCTTCACCTTCTTTTCCGACAGGCCTTCCACGATCTTATCTAGCTCCGAGCTGAACAAACCGTTGGGCTCAAAGGAAAGGCCACATAAATCATACTTAGAGTTGTTGTCAGCAACCCACAGCTTAAGCCACAAAGGCCTACGGGCCGCTGACACCAGGGCCATGAATTTGGCCGCCAATTTCAGCTGCTGCTGCGCAGTATCACGCAGGAACTCCATCGCCAGGTTGACAGTTTTGAAAGCCGCCAGAATGTCATCCCGAAACACCTTCTGATCCACGTCCGTCTGGATCTAGTTTAGGCGGAACGTCGAGACTTCTGTAGCAGCAATGGCCGTAGAAGTGGAAGCCGCCGTATAACTTCTCCTGAGTGCACTCCGCTCTCCTGTCAAGGGGATCCTGCAGACTAGACCTATCGTCTGCTGGAACCAGAGTGCGCTTGAACAATTTGGCAATAGCCATGTCCACCTTGGGAATGGAACCCCACAATTCCACCAAGGCTTTAGCCATTGAAAACATGGTTCTAAATCTCTTGGTTAGAACCAGACCTCTCTCTTGTTTCTTCCACTCTGTACGCATGACAGGGAGGAGGGTCTCATCCGCTTTAAAAGACACAAAGTGCCCGACCAGCGGGATCAGAGGGCTCCCCCGGGTCAACATCATGGTCCCCCGATGGACTTAAGTAACTTTTGCGTCTTATCTTGAGGAAAGAAACACGAAGTAAGCTCCTCATCTGAGGAGGAAGAACCTAAGGAGACCACGGAAGGTCTCTCTACTGGAGTCGAGGACTCCATAGGGGTCTGAGCAGGAAGCCTCTCATCCAGCAGGCTTATGTGATAGATCCATCTATATAGGTCTTCACCCATTGATACATATCCTGCACTGTAGGTTCACTAGAAGGTTGGACCCTCGGACGGCAGCTGTCACACCTAGAATAGGGACCGCTATCCCCCAAAAGAGCGCTACAATCGTAGCAGGATAAATGTTTCCTCTTGGAACCCGCCTTTCTGCCATCCAAATCCCGCGGCGAAGACATCACTGTAGGAAAGGGACAAGTAAAACATTTGTAAATTACCTATAAATGTTTAAGGAGAAAGGTAAAGAAAAAGAAAAACCGGCGGAAGCTGAAAAAGGGGATCTGAATAATAAAAAGGCACCAATAAGTGGAAGAACACCAACTTAAAGGGAATCCAGGAGCTAGCTTGAGAAGCATGTGCAGCCAGAGACCGAACTGGTGCACAATGCTTCCTTAAATAGGGGAGGGGTAGACCCAGAACAAAAACCCCACCGCCTGAGGTAACGAACAGAAAAACTAGGTAAAATAGTTTTGCAAATCTTCCAGGAGGAGGAAGAACGGCAAGAGCAATGTAAAAATCATATGTGAACTCAAAAGCGCGTCGCAAGGAAGCCAGGAAGATAGCGGAGCCCAGCGGCAACGAGAAACGGAACGAGGACGCAGCCAAATCCACAGCAGCAGGTTGTTTAACAAACAAAGGACAACAGCCCACAGAAACGGAAAAAAAAAAAAAAAAAAAAAAGGATTCCCCTTAGAAGAGAAAAAAAGGGGAGGATCACCGCCTATTCCACCTGTCCGGGAGGACAGAAAAAAACCCATTAAGTTTTAAGTGTTTTATTACTTGGGCTCATTTAAAAGTCCAGTCCACGGTGGGTGGTTAACAAAAGGGTACAACTACACTGCGACATTTTTTATTTTTTTTGCATGGATTTTTGCGCGACTGTCAGGTTGCAGTTACAGTGCAACACCATAGACTATCATTATAAAAAAATGTTGTGTGACATAACTGCGACATAGGTCGTTGTGTAGCCCTAGCCTGACACCTAGAGGCTCAGGTTTCTCTGAAACTACTGCACCCTCTGCACTTTGATTGACAGGCCTGGCCTGATCATTTTTTCACTGCCTGGCCTGTCAAAGTGCAGAGGGCGTGGCAGTTGCAGAAAGAGCAGAGTCTCTAGGTTTTAATGGCAATGCTTCCGTTGTTCCTAGAGACTCATTTGTGTATATCAAAACATACTTTTCCTCAGAAATCTGGGCACATATGAACATGGGACCAACACAGATGCCTTCAGCTGCCAGGTGCCAGTGCAACAGGTCAGCCAGTGTCATAGGAACAAATCTGCTGACAAATGCCCTTTAAATGTGGCTGCAATACCAAGTCCAGCCACTGGACAACAAGCATTGCGGCTGCAAAATGCCACTTAGTCATTCAAACAAAGACATGCCATAACTGGTATACAGCACCCTGAATAGACAAGCTTTTTAAAGCTATAATGCATGAATAAGAGACAGGTTTCTTGTAAGAAAAGATCTTGTTTACTGGCAATATACAAGCATAACAGAAGAGTAATACCAGAGTAGCTGTTATCAAATTAAACATTACAGGATAAAATATATTTTCAGTTAATAGGATAGATAAAGGAATTCTGTCACAAGCCATCTGAAACGTTATACCTGTAAATCTTATTAGCCTTAAAAGAGCATAGTGGATTACTGTGATCCATGAAAATGGACAGCAGATGTGAAGAAAAGGGTAAATAAACCATGTACAGTGGAGGAGTATAGCAATTGAAATCAATATTTAATATGCAACCTAAATTGCATAAAAATAAATATACGATAAGCCACTGAATGGCACCACTGAAAAAAGGTGCATATATAGCTACTTTCACACTAGCGTTCGATCGGATCCGTTCTGAACGGATCCAATCATATTAATGCAGACAGAGGCTCCGTTCAGTACGGATCCGTCTGCATTAATAACTTAGAAAAGTGTGAAAGTAGCCTGAGCGGATCCGTTCAGACTTTACATTGAAAGTCAATTGGGGACGGATCCGCTTGAAGATTGAGCCATATGGTGTCATCTTCAAGCGGATCCGTCCCCATTGACTTCCATTATATGTGTCTGAACGGATCCGCTCGCCTCCGCATGGCCAGGCGGACACCCGAACGCTGCAAGCAGCGTTCAGCTGTCCGCCTGGCCGTGCGGAGGCGAGCGGAGCGGAGGCTGAACGCCGCCAGACTGATGCAGTCTGAGCGGATCCGCATCCATTCAGACTGCATCAGGGCTGGACGGAAGCGTTCGGCTCCGCTTGTGAGCCCCTTCAAACGGAGCTCACGAGCGGACAGCCGAACGCTAGTGTGAAACTAGCCTTAGAGATGAGTGAATTTCTTGAAATTCTTTAAATCTCTGATCCACCCAATTTTTACCAAAATTCTATTCAGGTCCGAATTGCTTCTACCCAAATCAAATCTACTCTGTGTGGGTGGTGGAGCCAAGCTGGGCAGCAAGACGGACGCCCCGAGCCACAGCTCCCGTTACATAAGCCAGCATCCAATGCAATCCTGCTTCTTAGAGCCCTTCACCATGGTGAAAATAGGCAAAGACCATTCTAGAGATCGCCCAGAACCCAGTGGGCCCAAGAAAACACAGGCAGAGATTGAGCAATTTCTGAAAAACAAACAGACAGCTCCCTCACCACATGAGTCCAAGATGGCGCTCGGACGCTTCAGCTGAAACGGATGTGGAAAGCGAGGCTGATTTAGAATAAGAATGGAGGTCGACTTCGGGCACAGTCTCATTCTCAAATAAATATTTTTAAAAAAGTCCTTGAGGTGGCCCTTGCTCCGGTCATGAATGAGTTAGCGGACATTAAGGCGTGGGTGAGACACATAGGCCATAGGGTAGAAATGCTGGAAAGTAACCAAGTCCTACAAGTTGCTCACAGCGAAGCCATGGCAGACAATATTGCGGCTCAGAATGAAGCCTGAGCATCAGCATTCCTGCTGATTGAAGATCAGGAGAATAGGAGTCGTCGGAAAAATGTGCGCATAAAAGGCTTACCTGAGGCGGTACCCCACGAGGCATTAAAGGGACACTGACAGGCCGAATAACCACAATTAGCTGTACATATCCATGCACAGGTCTTCTAATGTGCATAAAAAAATAAATCTAAGTATCCCCCCTGTCCACATTATGAATACCGTAAACTCAAGTTTTATAACCTGAAGTAATCGCTGTTCTTTCTGCCCAAGGGGCGGGGTTTCAGCTCCACTTGCGCCCAGCCAGCCTCAGCCCAACCGCCGTTTTGAAGCGCCGCCCAGCTCATCAATATTGACTTAGCTGGGTGGCTTCTGCTGTCCCCGACCTTCCGAGATCCGGCGCATGCCCAATAGAAAGCTATGGGCATCGGACTTCTGCGCACTGCGCCCAGCACCCATGGCTTTCTATTGGGCTGATGCTGGCTGGGCGCAAGAGAAGCTGAAACCCCGCCCCTTGGGCAGAAAGAACAGCGATTACTTCAGGTTATAAAACGTGAGTTTACTGTATTCATAATGTGGACAAGGGGGATACTTATATGTTTTTAATGCACCTTAGAAGACCTGTGCATGGATATGTACAGCTAATTATGGTTATTGGGCCTGTCAGTGTCCCTTTAAGGGATGCCATGCTGCAAATCTTCTCAATATTCAGGGCGAAGAGAGGGCCCGCTCAATCACAGTGGAGAGAGTGCACAGATTGCTGAGAACTCCTCCCAAGGAAGGAGAACCACCAAGAAACGTAGTGTGTAGACTCCTTACCTATGTGGACACAGCTGCGATCCTGAAGGGAGCCAAAGAACAGAAGGCTCTGACCTATGACTGTCATCACGTTGCATTCTCTCTCGATATCACTACCTCCACTATTGTGAAGTGGTGACTACTTAAACCCTTATGCGACTATCTTAGGTCGCAGAAGATAACATACAAATGCAACTATTGCGGGCAAGTAGTGTATCAAAGCCCCAGCCTACCTCAACGCAATATGGCATCTGCTCAATATTGAGACCATAGAACTGAAATTAAAGGAAGGCTACATAGTCTTCTCCCATTTTCCCTTCTTCCGGTTTATCTTTCTTTCCTAATTTCCCCTTTATACACTACTTTAGTATACACTATATTTTACTAAAATGCAGCTGCTCTTTGAGTGCCTATGAGGGCTGAAATTATAATCCTTAGAACTTGACAGTTCCTTCATACTATGTAAAACATAGGTGATTCAACACTACTACTGCTATGTATAATTTAGAACCAAACAAAAAAGCCTCAATGTAAAACAGTAAGTTAGGGCAGGGAATGAGCTCCTTCATATCCTTTACAATAAGGCTTGGGGTGTGCTGTCTCACTTATGTGAGGGCTCTATATATATATATATATATTTTAATTTTTTACCCCTTTATTGCTAGACTCTAGCGGATGTTTGATTATTTGTCTTTCATTACATTTTGGGCTGAGCTGAGACTCATCTGGTGGTTATGCACCAGGGTGATGATCACATGAATTACAATTGGAATAGTCATTTTATGGGCTATTGTTTTGTGAATCACTCCGATGCATACTACTGGTATACTTGACATGTTTTCCATCTTCTGGCGGGTAGTAGCGACACCGGCCAGTGGATTGCGGCATCCGGTTTTTCTGCTGACTCTTCATACCCTTTTCTTCCTATCTTTAATATTTTAGTAATCATGATATGTTTATTATATTTAAATAAAAGTATATATTTTTTTTAATACACTGGGCATTCTTTTGTTTGTTCAACAACACTATAGGTTTATAGGCTATGTATAATTGCTTATCCTCAATCGTATCAGAGGATTGGGTGAATCCTCTTGCAGGAGCACCCATACCACTCTTGAGCAGCTGGTGAGCCCTCTAAATATTTGAATTTTAACCCTATAATCGCTTATAGTTTTTTTCTTTTCTTTTTATTTTTATTTTCCAAAATATGTTACCGCTATATATCTGATTTTCATGCCTGTGCTAATCATATTACTGAAATATACCGCATTTAACCAATTCAAATATAAACCATACTGTTGGGAGATGTACGTTTTGCAATACTCTTGTATTATTTTCAAATACAATAAAAAAAATAAAAAAAAAGATTTATTCCAAAAATCTACTCCATGTGTAATACTTGTCTGAGTGAGACGTGCACCGATTCAATAATTTGAGGTGAATCATATTGTGAAAAAGCGCTGAATAAGGCTACTTTCACACTAGCGTTCGGGCGGATCCGTTCTGAACGGATCCGCCCATAATAATGCAGACGGAGGCTCCGTTCAGAACGGATCCGTCTGCATTATATTAGCAAAAAAAAGCTAAGTGTGAAAATAGCCTGGGACGGTTCCGTCCAGACTTTCAATGTAAAGTCAATGGGGGACGGATCCGCTTGAAGATTGAGCCACATTGTGGCATCTTCAAACGGATCCGTCCCCATTGACTTACATTGTAAGTCTGGACGGATCCGCACGCCTCCGCACGGCCAGGCGGACACCCGAACGCTGCAAGCAGCGTTCAGCTGTCCGCCTGTCCGTGCGGAGGCGAGCGGAGCGGAGGCTGAACGCCGCCAGACTGATGCAGTCTGAGCGGATCCGCCTCCATTCAGACTGCATCAGGGCTGGACGGCTGCGTTCGGGTCCGCTCGTGAGCTCCTTCAAACGGAGCTCACGAACGGAAACCCGAACGCTAGTGTGAAAGCAGCCTAAACAGTTCAACACTACCACTAGATTTTCCCCTGGTGGTAGCCTCAAACCGCTCAGGGTAAAGACACATGGGGGTCAAGTTTTTCTTAGGTGAACTTATCAGAAATTGTAGCAAGATGCAGTAGTAAACCTGCACTACATGCAGATATTGCTTTTGCTGTGAATTTGCTGAAAAATCTTTGCAGCAGCAGAATTGCAATTTTTTTATTTATTTTTTATAATTTCAGATCCATGGGAGAAATAAAAAAAAAAAAAATAAATAAAAAAAAAAAAGATGCAAAGATGTATACACCTTTTAAACATACAATAGCTCTCTGCTTTATTCTATCCAGGTTGGTTTCCTAGTGCAGTCTCTATTGCACTAGGTTTGCATATTAAAATTTCCAATAAGTAAGACATTATTTTGCCTACAACGCAAGCCCATTTTGCAAGGAATATGCTGTAAAAGAGCAAATGGGCCACATTTCTGGATTGATGACATGAGAAAAGCTTAAATGTATATTTTCTTCCAGTAGCCTTCAAAACAAATGCAAATTACCTTTATTCAGACTCCTTTTTCAGTAAAGTTGCTATGAACCTCAAGAGCATGCTCTAGTCATTTTGGTAACCTGCTAAAAATCAGTCAGGTGGAAATGCTTAAAATCAATCATGTCAGTCTGCCAAAAAGACGCCTAGAGAATAATGTAGACATGATATAAAAAATATATATAAAAAAAAAAAAACACACACACACACACACACACACACACACACACACACTCTGGAACCCAGCACTGCAGATTATCACCAACAACGAAGGATGGGGGGGGAGAGGGGGCTGTAGAGAGGCAGGTAGTGCCTGCCTCTCTACCCTGCCTTAAGACCCCGCTGAAGAAGGTCGCACAGACCGAAACATCCGGGAATTCTCTGTTTGATATGGCATAATACTTATAATGTACAAATGAATTGCACTGGATGTACAGAAATGATATTCTGTATACTAAGAATTAAATGTGAAAATTTATTTTGCACAAATCTCTTGGAGTGCCGCGGATTAACTTTATATTGTCTAAACCACTCTCACAGGCACCCACACTGGATCCTAGGTGTGCAGAGTACATATTTATCTAATCCATTCAGGAGATATCAGCAGTAAAGCAGCCCTGCCCATCCCCCAGTACCTGCCCAGGCAGAACAGTTAGGTCGTTAAGCTTTATTACATTATTGCCTTCCCTGCACGTCTTTTAGAATGAGATATCTGCTCTCTAGAGTTCCAAACAACCAATTCTGTAAAGAATTAACAGAAACCAAGATATACGGTACTACATACAAGATCCAAGGGCTACTGCTTTAGAAGTACACTGTGTGCACAATTAGGAAAGCTGAATGTTTGAGGATTACATTTTATTATTGAACAACTACAGTGCCGTCAATCCAAAATGTTAAAGGAGTTGTGCAGCAATATCCTCAGGATAGGTCATAGATATCAGAATTGCAAGGGTCTGACACCCAGCACCCCGCCGATCTGATGTTTGAAGAGGAGGTGGTGCTCCATGAGATATCTCCTGACTGGTAGCAGCTAGAAGCATGCGCCTGGTCTTGTTTAAAAGCTGGCATTCCAAAATGACAGCATTAGCCTAAGCTAAACAGGAGATTTCGCTGTTAGAAATCGGGTTGGGAATAATCATGGGTAAAAACTGTTTTTACTTTCATTTTCAGCTGCATTCACTGCTTCCCGATTTCTAAACAGTGATATTTTCCCATGTAGTGAAGATAATGCTGCCATTCTTGTTTGACGCTTGGAGTGCCATATCTCTAGCTGCTACCAAACCAGAGATATGAGCGGCTAAAGCAGCCCCCCCCCCCCCCCCTTCAGTCTGGAGGAGAATTAGGGAGCAGCTGCAGAGCTGACAGCCTGCAGGAGGAAAGATAAAATAGTAAAAAGTATATATAGAAATGTGGGAATATCAGTGTACTGTGGTCAAGTTGTGTATGCCCTGTAGCTTTAAGGCCGGGCAGATTCTGTTCTTTTTGTTGCTAAAGAATGTTAACCTTGAGATAAGATGTTGCACACGCTTTTTAACTACTAAGATGGTGTTAGTTACTGGATAGCCATGTAGTGGAGTGCTTCAAGGCAAACAATGGAGCATTGCCCTGCATAAAAATCTTGGTTTTCTTGAAAGATGCAGATACTTTTTTCTTTAACATTGCTTGAAGAAAGTGTCTTCTAAAAACAGTATGTTTGGGAGTTTACTATGAGTTTATCTTCAACATGAAAAGGTTCAACTAGCTCATCTTTAATAATACCAGCCCATAGCAGTACCCAACTTCCACCTTGCTGGCATCTGAGTCGAAGTGGAGCTCTCTGCCCATTACTGCACAAGCCATGGGCTCAGTGTTCACATTTCAATTTATTTGTCTGGTTCAGTGTTGGTCAGGTTTCAGGCTTCCTTAACTTAGCCACGTCTGAGCACTGAACACCTTGTAATTCCATGGAAGTTACAGTTCTGAAATATGACCGCACTGGAGGATAATAGGTTCCTGGTCACTTCACGTTTGATTCTTCTGAAATCTTTGGCAGTAAATTTGAATATTTTATTCAACGCATTTCTTGCGACTGCTGATTATTTGCAACAAACAGTTTTATGTTTCTGTGATCATGCCCCAATATCTGAGCAATTTTAACAGTGCTGCATCCCTCTTAAAGACTTTTACCAATTTTTGACGTGTCAGAGTCAGTTAAATCTCTTCCTGGCCCATTTTGCCAGTGGAAAGCTGCCTAATATTTATGCACATCTTGCTATAGGGTCTTGACCTCCTTAGACCATACACTCCCTCATTACAAATCATCTGATATGCTTAATTCCAATAAGCATTCAAGTTTATACAGCTTGGAGTTGGGAAATCCGGATAAAAATTATTATATGGTCAAAATACTCACTGTGAACAGTTTACATATATTTAATAAAAATTTATTTTTCTCATCCGTTCTAATCATCAGTAGTTATAGCAGTAAAGGGATTCAGAGTTCCAGACAACAAGGGAGATTTCTCAATGCAATTATGACAATTTGAGATGTGAGATGGTCATAGATGTTGGAAAAAGTGGTAGAGGCTTTGCTTATGCCAATTTGCGATGGGATAATGGGAATTGGTATAGCATTGCACTTCAGGTACTTTGCGGGAAATTCATCATTTCAACCAACGCTTAATTTCGTTTTAAAAAGTTGAAAAACCCCAGTTTTGTGACCTTCAATGCCTTTGCAGCTTTTTCACTTGCAACTGGCATTTTTCAACTCCCCATTCGTGTTTACAAAAAAGGGGCCAGTGAGGGGTGTGGGCAGGGCTATCTGCCCCAGGATATTCATCATTATTTACACTACAAACTGGCATAAATGACTGATCTGCCGTTGATTTCATTCTGGTGCACAGACTGCAAAAGAAGGTATATAAAACTTATGACAAGGCCTGTGCCTCATCATAGATTACAGCCCTCCTCCGGCACCACAGGCCAGCAGATGACGGTCTTCGTAAATCAGACCCTTTATTGTATATATATTTATATTTATATATATATATTTTTACCACTTTTTTTCTTTAGAGGTGCTAAACACCCACCTGATGAGCATGCAGTGTTGGGGAATAGTGATGGCCAATTCGCAGTGTTTGCCTACAAACACATGCGATCTGCCATCTTAACTGACAAGTCCGGCGAGGCACAGGTAAATCCTTACCTGTGCGCGAGCCGGTCTGAAATGAAATGCGGTCTCCGGGAGCAGGCAATTCCGAGAACAGCCCCCGGGGGCTGTTCTCGGAACGACCTGCTCCCAGAGACGCATTTCATTTCAGACCGGCTCGCGCACAGGCACAGGTAAGGACTTAACTGACAAGTCCGGCGTGGCACAGGTAAGATGGCAGATCGCATGTGTTTGTGGGCGAACAGTGCGAACTGGCTATCTCTATTGGGGAATGCTGCACACACTATTCTAGCATTACACTGGCGCTTTACTACTTAAAGGGTTTCTGTCATCAGAAAAATCGTTATGTATCCGGCTGACATTAGCAATGTGCTAATGTCAGCAGAACATAACTGTATGATTTTTATTTTTTAACTCCCTGCCTGCTGCCGTTCCCTCAAAATAAAGACTTGTATAATATGCTAATGAGCCTATAGGTGCTAGTGGAGCGTTGCTGCAGCACCTAGAGGCTCCGTCTTCTCACCTTTTGGCACACCCACGTCCAGTTGATTGATGTCCTAGTTCTCCTCTGTACCCGTAAAATCCTGCACCTGCGACGTCCCGTTTAGTATTCGGCACAGGTGCAGTGAGTGAAGGACGCTCTTCTGCTGCCGACTTCACTCACTGCTCCGAATACTAAACGGGACGGCGCAGGTGCAGGATTTTACGGTCACAGAGGAGAACTAGGACATCAATCAACTGGACATGGGTGTGCCAAAGGGCAAGAAGACGGAGCCTCTAGGTGCTGCAGCAACGCTCCACTAGCACCTAGAGGCTCATTAGCATATTATAAAAGTCTTTATTTTGAAGGAACGGCTGCAGGCAGGGAGTAAAAAAATAAAAATAAATACAATAAAAAAAAATATATATATATTCTGCTGACATTAGCACATCGCTAATGTCAGCCAGATACCCAACGATTTTTCTGATGACAGAAACCCTCTAAGTATTCCCCAGTTATTACTGTTCTTATTGTTTTTTGTAAAATGTATACTAGATGTTATTAACCACTAGGTGACATAATTAAATCTTGGAATTCCTGCCAAGAAATAATTTACATGAATATTTGAACTATTAGGGATGTGAAAACCTGAAATTGGCAGGTGTAGCCCTGGAAAGTGTCTGAATAATACAGAGCACTATGCTGGGGCATTTATATTTCATGTTTAGCTCCTCTTGGCTTAATATTTCATTGCAAACTAGGCTATCAAAAGTGCATACCATATTTTTCCTACTATGGTGACACATGTGACAATAAGACATGCAAAAGTTGAGAGAATAGGGAAAAAAAAGGGTTAATAAAAGACATCTTGAGCGACAAGATGGTGAATCACCACACCTGACACAAGTCAGAGCATAGAACAGGAGCTGTAAGCAGGGATGATCTGTAGGACTGGCGTGTGTGTTTGAAAGCAGTTTCCAAGACAAATAGTGTCCTAAGGTAGAATCCTGAGAGGCAGCAAACTTGAAATACAGTCCTGATCAAAAGTTTAGGACCACTTGAAAAATGGCAAAAAATCATATTTAGCATGGCTGGATCTTAACAAGGTTCCAAGTAGAGCTTCAACATGCAACAAGAAGAAATGGGAGTTGGACAAAACATTTTTTGAGCATTCAATTTAATGAAAACAACGAATAAACTGAAACAGGCCGTTTTTCAGCTGATAAAAAGTTTAGGACCACACCTCCAAAAAAAAAAAAAAAAAAAAAAAAATAAAAAACTGCCTCAAAACAGAAATCCAACTTCCAAACATGAACTCCATAATGAGTAGCTCCGCTGTTACTGTTCATCACTTCAAAAATTTGTTTTGGCATGCTTGATGCAAGTGTTTGCATGAGGTGAATGGGAACATTTCTCCAAGTGGTGGCCGCACAAAGGCCATCTACTGTCTGGAACTGTTGTCCATTTTTGTAAACTTCCCTTGCCATCCATCCCCAAAGGTTCTCAATTGGATTTAGATCAGGGAACACACAGGATGGGCCAAAAGAGTGATGTTATTCTCCTGGAAGAAGTCCCTTGTCCTGCGGGCATTGCGCGTTGTCCTATTGAAAAACCCAGTTGTTACCACACAGACGAGGGCCCTCAGTCATGAGGAATGCTCTCTGCAACATCTGGACATAGCCAGCGGCTGTTTGACGCCCCTGCACTTCCTGAAGCTCCATTGTTCCACTGAAGGAAAAAAAGCACCCCAGACCATTACGGCGCCTCCTCCACTGTGGCGCGTAGAAAACATCTCAGGTGGGATCTGCTTGTCATGCCAGTAACGTTGGAAACCATCAAGGTTAAATTTTTTATCATCAGAGAATAAAACTTTCTTCCACCTTTGAATGTACCATGTTTGGTGCACTCTTTCAAAGTCCAAACGAGCAATTCTGTGGCGCTCAAGGAGATGAGGTCTTTGAAGACATTTTTTGTTTATGAAGCCCTTCAGTCTCAGATGCCGTCTGATGGTTATGGGGCTGCAGTCAGCACCAGTAAGGGCCTTAATTTGGGTCGAGGATCGTCCAGTGTCTTGACGGACAACCAATTGGATCCTCCGGCTCAGTGCTGAGGACATATTTTTGGGTCTTCCACTTGACTTTTTTTGTTCCATAACCCTCAGGATCATTTAAGAAATTCCAAAATACTGTCTTACTGCGTCCCACCTCAGCAGCGAAGGCGCTCTGTGAGAGACCCTCCTTATGCAGTTCAACAACCCGACAACGTTAAAAAAGGGAGAGTTTTTTTTGCCTTTGCCATGACAACTGACAACGTGTGACTACCTGACAGAAAATGACAATGAATCGACATCTTTGCACAGATTTGGCCTTTTAAAAAGGCATGTGGTCCTAAAATCTGGATCAGCTGATAAACAGCCCGTTTCAGTTTAATCGTTATTTTCAATTAATTGAATGCTCAAAAAATGGTTTGTCTCCCTCTCATTTCTTCTTGTTGCATGTTGAAACTCTACTTGGAACCTCGTTAAGATCCAACAATGTAAAATATGATTTTTTTGCCATTTTTCAAGTGGTCTTAAACTTTTGATCAGGATTGTACAATGCAACCCAGCTCAGTCTCTGTCCTCCCAGTGTTAAAACCGATAGAGGGGCTGATCAGCATATACAGACATGACACAGAACAAGGTGGAGATGCTGTCCCGCTTACAGTAGGCATTTGTCACAACAAGTGTCAAAATACATAAATAATTATTTGCTTGCCAAGACCCATTATGACTTCTTTGCTGGCAAAACACACAGTCCTGTGACAACCAGAAGCTGCAGGTGACATAGGCACAATGAGAAGCAGTTATTAGCTCCTGTGGTGTATGGTTTCTCGTCTACCTGTCATCAGCACTGAATGTATCCTGTCAACTTTATCATGTTAAAAATGTGTCCTAGTAAAAAGTAGCCATTAGGGAGTCCTTAATGAAAAGCCTCCTTACAATGGGAAACTTCAGTTTTACGGTAGTTTTCTTACAAAGACATTACATTTTGGTGGCGTGATTACAATTTAACAGTTTATTTTCACATGAAAACAGCATATCCTATGCATTTAAATATGTATAATCGTTTTAGGGATAACTGTAGTCCATTTAGCCCATCTTTGGCTTATATAACATTTCTGGCTCAGACTAACATTTATAAATTACTACCCGAGTTTCAGGTGGGAGTCACGGGCGAAGTGTGATCCACTGGCTTCAGTTCTCCTGCAGCCAGCAATCACGCTCACGCTGTGAATATACTCCGCCGACGCGAGCGCGCAGTGAGAAAATTATGCCCAGCTGACTGAGGAAGCCCCAGACGGGATTGTGCAGTCACAAGGGGCGCACCGCGCAGGCGCCAGACTTGAGCGATCCCAAGGAATAGAAAATATGTAAAATCACAGTCAAGAGGGGACGGGTAAGAGGCGGGCTTTTCTTGATTTGAAGCAAGGAGGCCGCTGCCCCCTTGACTTCAAGCTCGCAGGAAACAGAGCGCTCATGGAGATGAGAAAAACGCTTTTTTAAAGTATGGATTATAGAATTTCTGTCACGCACACATGATAAATAACAGACTGGGGGCTGCTATAAGGTAATGCTGGCAGTTTTATATCACTTTTGGAGGTGACAGGTTCCCTTTAAATTGGTGGGGGATAGGACACCCGGGACCACCACGATCAGCTGTTTGAGAAGGTACCTACACTTCGTCAGCACAGCAGCTTTCTCCATGCTTACCAAGCACAGCGCCATCCATTGTATAGTGACTGTGCTTGGTATCGTGTTTAGCACTATTAATTTCTACGGGGCTACGCTGCGCCTAGGCCATGCGACCGATGAATGTGTCCTCACGTAAGGAAAGAGGAGAGAAGGCCGCTGTGCTTCTGTGAGCTGCCTTATCAAACAGCTGATTGGTAGGGGTCCCGGGTGTCAGACCTGAACTGATCAGATACTGATGATCTATTCAGAGGAGGTCATCAGTATTAAAGTCTCGAAAAACCCCTTTAAGCCCTACTCCGGGCCTATCCCAATCCTACCCAGGAACAACCAATTCTAGGTGTGGTTTACACAAATCCCATCCATTTTTGAGCTGGGATCCAGCCAAATCTGCCAGGACTGTCTCTGAAAATACGAGAATAATAGCAAATTTGGGACCACTGGCAACTATGCAACAGAAGGAACCCATGAAAGCCTGCTATTTTAGAAAGCTAACAAAGAAAAACAAAAAAAAACAACACTGTAACCAATGTATATTCTGTTCAGCTGCCAAATACCTCATGATTGTGTAAGCTAGCAAGTGCTTATTCTACTGTGTGCTTTTCATATTCTTTGTACCATAAGGCCTACTGCACACGGCTTATTATTATATTCTGTTTGGCAGAGTTCTTTCACAATGAGGTGTTAAGTAGTCGGAATTAGGCTACTTTCACACTTGCGTTCGGGGTTCCGATTGCGAGTTCCGTTTGAAGGCTCTCACAAGCAGCCCCGAACGGATCCGTACAGCCCCAATGCATTCGCTCAGAATGCATCAGTATGGCTCAGTTTGGCCTCCGTTACGCTCAGCAGGCGGACACCCGAACGCTGTTTGCAGCGTTTTCGTATCCGCCTGGCCGTGCGTAGCCAAACGGATCCGTTCAGACTTACAATGTAAGTCAATGGGGACGGATCCGTTTGACGTTGACACAATATGGTGCAATTTCAAACGGATCCGTAAAGTTTCAATGTAAAGTCTGGACGAATCGGTCTGACTAAATTAGACTTGACTTTTTTCTGAAATAGAATGCAGACGGATCCGTTCTGAACGGATACCATCGTTTGCATTATCGGAGCGGATCAGTCTGTGCAGATACCAGACGGATACGCTCCGAACGCAAGTGTGATAGTAGCCTAAGAGCAGTTTTATTTCTTCTGCTCTATGTTCTGTACGGTGGAGTAAAGTGGATAATTTGGATTATACATTGTATGCAAATAATTATGATATTATTTTATAATTTTGAAATACTGTTTTTGAAGTATAATTCAGTTTTTTTGCATAGAGTGCAGTTTTCTTATCATTCTTCCAAAAATATTATAGAAGTATTATTCCCACTTTTATTCCCTTTCTCCTTGTACTGCTGTATAGCATAATTCACCTCCAAAGTAAACATGCTGTGACTAGAGAAAGAACACAATTTTGAAATAATGTAAAACAGCAATGTAATGTATCAGTAGGAGAAGGCCATATATCCACCAGGTTCAGCAATGTTAGGAGAACCAAGGTAACCACGTCCACTGCAGTAGCAACTTAGAGAAGTCACTACAGTTTTCAGTGAATTAAGGAACAAGAAATAAAACGTTAATTTTGGTATCTACTGCTTTCCCTTTCTGATGATTTCTAAAGTTAAATGCAAAAATATACAACGGGTAAACGGCAATAAATGTACAACTTAAAGGGGTATTAACCCTTCCGGACGGAGCAATTTTCAATTTTTTGCATTTTCCTTTTTTCACTCCCTGCCTTCCCGGAGCCATAAACTTTTATTTATTTTTCCGTTCACATAGCGTTTAAGGGCTTGTTTTTTTTTTTGGTTTTTTTTGCGGGACAAGTTCGACTTTCTAATGCCACCATATTTACAATGTAGTGGGAAGTTGGTCATTTTCCAGGTCAGTACAATTACGGTGGTACCACATATGTATAGTTTTTCTTGCGTTTTAATACAGAAAAAGAAAACGTTTGAAAAAATTATTTTCAATTTTTCGGGTTATCACCATATTCTGACCGATGGAGATGTGTGAGCGTAGGACAATCTGTAGTTTTTGATGATACCATTCAATTTTAGGTGTTTATGACTTTTTGATCACTTTTTATTAACATACATTTTTGAGGGGAGGTAAATTGATGAAAAAACAGCCAGCCATTTTTGTTTTTTTTACACCATTCAGAATCTGAATTTTCTCCATTAAACTATACAGAAATAGCTTGACACTATAATTTTGATGATAAAGCACAATTCGGACTTTGAAACCTGCTGTCTCCGTGGACATTTGTCATTGCCAACCCTACTGCGAGTACAGATCCCTACACCATTTAGTATGTACTGGTGACTTGCATTATTCCTTCCCATGTGCATAACCTTACATTTGTCAGTGTTAAACCTCATCTGCCACTTCTCTGCCCAATACTCCAACAAATCCAGATCCCTCTGAAGCAGTACACTGTCCTCTTCTGTGTTAATTACTTTCTTTACACAGTTTCATCTGCAAAAACTGATATTTTACTATGCAAGCCTTCTATAAGGTCATTAATAAATATATTGGAGAATAGGGCTAAATACTGACCCCTGTGGTACCCCACTAGTGACAGTGACCCAATGCGAGTGTATAACCATTAATAACCACCCTCTGTTTTCATTCATTGAGCCAGTTACTTACCCATATACAGACATTTTCTCCCAGTCTGAGCATTCTCATTTTATATACTAACCTTTTATGTGGTACAGTGTCAAATGTTTTGGAGAAGTCAAGAAATATGACATCCATTGATTCGCCGCTGTCAAGTCTAGAACTTACCTCCTTATAGAAACTGATTAAATTAGTTTGACATGACCGATCCCTCATTAATCTATGCTGAAAGAGCCATCCACATGGAATTATTTGAATAAGGCCTTATGCACATCACTGCATGTATTTTGCAGTCCTCAAAAAACTGATCCGCAAAAATTACGAATGACGTCCGTGTGCATTCCGTAACAGAACCGCTGGCCCCTAACAGAACCGCTGGCCCCTAACAGAACCGCTGGCCCCTAACAGAACAGTCCTATCCTCGTCCGAAATGCAGACAATAATAGAACATGTTCTTTTTTTGGCGGAACGGAAATAGAGAAACGGAATGCCCACAGTAACTTCCTTTTTTGCGGACCCATTGAAATGAATGGTTCCGTATACAGAAAAAAAAATATGTTTGTGTGCATGAAGCCTAACTACACAAGTTAGATTTTTTCCTCTGGTATTATATATTCTTACCTCATGTGCCTAATTACCATTGTCATGCTTTATTAACTACAAACAAAGCCTCAAAAAATAACAAACTTTGTTTCAATAACCAATTTGATATTACAATGCAGTTTTCCACTTCTAGTCATATGAAGAACCACTCTCTATTGCAGTTGTGTGTTGAAAACAAGTGACAAATTGTCAGACTCTCTGGAATATCAAAGGTTAAAAGAGCGGCACTATATTTTAATTCACCCTCAATCTGTTTTTGGCACAGTACATCCCGTAAGACATGAATGCTAAATATGATACAGTTACGTACCAAGACATCCAATGTTGCCATCCAGTCCAATGTAGTTCAGGTCAGCTTTGGCAGCTTGGTGGTCTCTGTCATCTTCCTGGGACCAGTCTCGCAGATCGAAAATTTCCTTTTGCCTATATACAGCATTGGAGTCAAAATTGATCTTTGCATCCATACACATCACTTCAAAAAAAGAAAAAACAGGATGATTACAAAGATATGTAATATTACAAGTTGTGTTATTATATTATATTAATGGCTGTTAAAACTACCCTGCTTGAAAACCATTTACAAAGGAAGCGGACATGTTAGCACACACTAATACTGGATGCAATATATAGTTTTATTAAAGGGCATCTGTCAGCAGATTTATAGCTATGAAACTGGCTGACCTGCTGAATGTGCGCTTGGCAGCTGAAGGCATCTGTGCTGGTCTCGTGTTCATCTGTGCCCACATTGCTGCGAAAAATTATGTTTTAACATATGCAAGTGAGCCTCTAGGAGCAACTGGGCCGGTGCCATTACACCTAGAAGCTCTGCTCTCTCTGCAATTTCCGCATCCTTTGCATTCTGATTGACAGAGCCGTGTGTATTGACATTTTAACTGCCTGGCCTGGCCAAAGTGGAGAAGGCACAGCAGTTGCAGAGAGAGCAGAGCATCTATGTGTAGAGGCTCCTAGAGTCTTATTTCTATATATACAGTATAGACCAAAAGTTTGGACACACCTTCTCATTCAAAGAGTTTTCTTTATTTTCATGACTATGAAGGCATCAAAACTATGAATTAACACATGTGGAATTAGATACATAACAAAAAAGTGTGAAACAACTGAAAAAATGTCATATTCTAGGTTCTTCAAAGTAGCCACCTTTTGCTTTGATTACTGCTTTGCACACTCTTGGCATTCTCTTGATGAGCTTCAAGAGGTAGTCACCTGAAATGGTCTTCCAACAGTCTTGAAGGAGTTCCCAGAGATGCTTAGCACTTGTTGGCCCTTTTGCCTTCACTCTGCGGTCCAGCTCACCCCAAACCATCTCGATTGGGTTCAGATCCGGTGACTGTGGAGGCCAGGTAATCTGGCGCAGCACCCCATCACTCTCCTTCATGGTCAAATAGCCCTTACTTTCAAAGTTTTCCAAATTTTTCGGCTGACTGACAAAGTAATGATGGCCACTCGTTTTTCTTTACTAAGCTGCTTTTTTCTTGCCATAATACAAATTCTAACAGTCTATTCAGTAGGACTATCAGCTGTGTATCCACCTGACTTCTCCACAAGGCAACTGATGGTCCCAACCCCATTTATAAGGCAAGAAATCCCACTTCTTAAACCTGACAGGGCACACCTGTGAAGTGAAAACCATTTCAGGTGACTACCTCTTGAAGCTCATCAAGAGAATGCCAAGAGTGTGCAAAGCAGTAATCAAAGCACAAGGTGGCTACTTTGAAGAACCTAGAATGACATTTTCAGTTGTTTCACACTTTTTTGTTATGTATATAATTCCACATGTGTCAATTCATAGTTTTGATGCCTTCAGTGTGAATCTACAATTTTCATAGTCATGAAAATAAAGAAAACTCTTTGAATGAGAAGGTGTGTCCAAACTTTTGGTCTGTACTGTATATATATATTATTAAAACTTCATTGCAATGCTGGCCAGACACATGCAGCCATTTTCTTTCTACTTTCTCTAGAAATATAGAAAGCCTCCACTCTAGTGAAGCTTTCACCTTCTGGCTCCAAAAAACTGAATTAGACTTACCAATAATTCCTTTTCCTTGAATCCACCATGACGGCAGGATTTGTTTGACCTCATCCACTTGCCTTGTACTGCTTGCAGAATTTAAAGGGGTTTTCCATGATTATGATATTGATGACCTCTCCTTTATATAAATCATCAATATCATATGTGGTGGTCAGACACCTGGCACCTCCACTGATCTGCTTCTTGCAGGAGCCATGGCCACTGGCACTTGCGCAGTTCTCCCAATTCACCACCATGACGGCAGGATAGGAGATTGACCCCTGTAGGAGCAGGAAACAGAAATGTTAAATTGCCCCCGCCCTCCACCCTCTTCAGTGTTTACCAGATTACTATAGCATCTTTCATTTAATATTAATATATATTTAAATTTAATTTTTTCAATTTCTTCATACAAAATTATTTTTATTATTAGGGTGGTAATACTGTGCAGTCATAGGGGATTCAAAGAAAATGAATTACCGGTTTAAGTCCAATTCAGTTTTTTCCCAATTCACCACCATGACGGCAGGATAGGAGAGCTACCAGATTATTCAGTTGGGGGGGGGCTATGGCTTGAAGGACCTTCCTACCAAAACGATAGATCCGAAGTTCCTGACAGGTCCAGTCTATAGTGTTTTACAAAGGTAAGAATGTTAGACCAGGTCGCTGATCTACGCATCTGTTCTAAGGAAGCACCTGCTTTTTCTGCGTAGGAAGAGGCCATCATCCTAGTAGAATGGGCTTTAAGATTTACCGGACAAGGATGGTTTTGGAGCCTGTAACAGTTACAGATGGTTTGCTTAATCCATCTAGCAATTGAGGCTCTAGAAGCCACTCTCCCTTTATTTCTTCCTGAAAATTGCACTAATAGATTATCTACCATCCTAAAATCTCTAGTTACCTCCAAATATTTAATTATACTGAGTCTAACGTCAAGGGAATGAAAGTCCTCTTTTTTTTTTTTTTTAGGTTGTTACAGAATGATGGTAGTACTATTTCTGAATTTCTATGAAAGTCTGACACTACTTTAGGTAGAAACCCCCGATCGGGTTTGAGGATCACTATCATCTGCAATTGTTAAATATGGCTGCCTGATAGAGCGAGCTCGGATTTCTCCTATTCTCCTAGCAGATGTGATTGCAATGAGAAAAACAGTTTTGAGAGAGCATCTTGACTGATTTCTTCTAGAGGTTCAAAGGGACTCTGGATAAGACCCTTAAGCACTATGTTTAAATCCTAATTTAGGACTCTACATCTGACTAAAGGTTTAAGACTACCTGCGGCCCTAAAAAATCTCTTGATCCATCTATGTTCTGCAATATTTGCATCATAAAAAGGCACTGAGTGAAGAAACCTGAACTTTCAAGGTCGAAGGATGCAATCCCGAGTCTAACCCTTGTTGTAGGGAATCTAAGATTTTCTGAATGTTTGGGGTTGATTGATCGATTTCTTCCTGTCCCCACCATGAACAGAATTTTTTCCATTTTTTTCTAAATTAAATTTTGGAAGTCACTTTTTCCCCTACTAGCTTTCATAGTATAAATAAACTTTTCTGATAACCCCTGCTTCCTTAAATTTTCAGTTTCAGGATGCAGGCTGTCAACTTTAATAGTTTGGGGCATGAATGTTTTACTGGACCTTGAATCATAATGTCTTCTCTCAAGGGAAGAATCCATGGTTATGAAGTTGTCAGATTTTGGGACGCAAACCAACGTCTTTTTGGCCAGAATGGGGTGATTAGGATCATATTTGGTTTGCCCATAATGATTTTTTGGATTACTTATGGTACGAGTTGGAATGGTGGGAAGGCATAGGCTAGTTTCCAATCCAACATCTACTGCCCGAGGTATTGACTTTTGAGCTTGTTCTTGAGGCGAAAAGATCTAAGACTGGATGGCCCCATTTCTCCGTGAAGAGATTGAAAGTCTCTGGTTTAATGCCCATGCTCCTTGGTCTAAAGATTTTCTGCTCAAAAAATCTGCTACCTGATTTTGTGTGCCTTTTAAGTGTACTGCCGATAGAGATTTTAGATTTTCCTCGGCCCAGGAAAATATTTTTTCCGTCAGCTTGATTAATTTCCTGGATCTGGTTCCTCCTTGCTGTCTTAAGTAGGCAACGGTTGTTATAAAAATCTTTTCAGACAATGTATGATGTCCTTTTAGGAGGGCTGGTGCCGCTTTTATTGTTTCCCCCACTGCTCTCAGCTCTCTGTAGTTTGACGACTGATTTACAATGCTTTCTGGCCAGATCCCTTGAACAGGTTCCCCTTCTATACTTGCGCCCCACCCCGTTTGGCTGGCATCTGTATGGATCTGAATAAACAGGGTTTTCTGCCATGACAAACCCTTTAATAGGTTTTTTGAACCTGTCCACCATTTGAGGGATACTTTTACATCATATGGGACACGTATTGACCTGTCCAGGGATGTTTGTTTTTTGTCCCAGTGTTTTAGTATCTATAATTTAAGAGTCCTGAAATGGAACCGATGTCATGCAGGACATCAAAACCCCTAGGAGGCTCATTTCCTCTGATGGTACATAGATTTTTTTTTTTTTCTGGAATTTTTTCTTGGCACTAAAATTCTTCCTTTTGGAAGAAAAGAGGATTGATTTTGAGAGTCTAGGAGGATACCTGAACATTTTATTTTGTTTTGGGGAAGTAGCCTAGATTTTTTTATATTTATGATCCAACCCAGCTGTTCTAAAAAGGATAGAAAGGATCTTAAGCCCCTTTCAAATTTTTCTTTTGAATCTGCTAATAAAAAGAAAGTAGTCTAGGTTTGGGATTATTACTATGGCTTGCTTCCTCAAATGGGCCACTACTTCCAGGATTATTTTGGTGAATATTCTTGGTGCTACGGAAATGCCAAAAGGCAGGGCTTTGAAATCAAAATGATGCATCTTCCCTGTTGTGTCTTTTTGTGATTTTTGTCTGATAGGTACGTGATAACATGAGTCTTTGAGATCTACAGAACACATTAAAGAACCTAGACTTATTAAAGCGACAGTTGATGATTTCCTGTAGAGTATGTTTTTGTTGAGTTGTTTTAAATGTATTATTGTCCTGAATGTTCCATCTGGCTTGGAATCTAGGAACAATGTGGAGTAAAACCTCAGTTTTTCTTGAGAGGGGGGGGAAACTTGCGTTATAACCCCCAGGTTCAACATTTCTTGAATCCCGTTCCAGAGTCTTTTTTTTGTAGAATGGATGGATGGAGGCGCTATTACAAATTTATTTGGGGGGGGAGAGAGATGTAAACTATTTTGTATCCTTTGGCAATTATGTCTAGAATCCAAGGGTTTGATGCGATTTTTTCCCATTGGGTTAGGAACTTTGATAGCCTTAAATAATAATAAATAATTTTGACTCTGATGGGTCAAAACAGGAGCTTATTTTTGAATTCTCTTGAAATTCCTAGACGTTTCTCCGGATCCGACCATTCGTCTAAAATCAATTCCTTTTTATTTTCATTTATGGGAAAAACTCTTGATCTTTTTATTTTTAATCCTCCAAACATTTCATCTTGGATCGTTTGGGGTTTCTGTACCTCCTCAATTCCCATTGTAGTTCTATCAGCTTTTAGTAAATCCGCCATTTCGTCCAAGAAAAAGTTTAATTTTTTTTTTGCGTCTTCCACTATTTCCCCTTCAGAAACATTAATCTGTTTTTTAGGAGGAGGAGGAGAGTCTGAACGGGTGTCCTTTAAAGAGCTTAAAGTGGATTTTATGTAGTCTCTTATTAATGACTTACTTTCCTCCAACATAGATGGTTGTTCCTCTCTCATCACTTGAGAAATACAATCTTTACATAATTTTTTTTAATACAACTCAGGGAGTCTTTTAAAGCATGAGATGCACTTGACACTTTCTGGGTCTTTTTTGTGCCTCCTTAGATGCCTATTGAAGAGAGAGGAGCAATCAGCCAAGAATATCCTTACATATAAAAAGTGGGATCTAGAATCTGATCAGGAGATGTACACTAGTTAAGAGCTTAGTACATTATTCCCCTATGGGGACTTACTGTCACCGGAACAGGAGTGCCCAGCTCTATTGGCCGATCTGCTGCCGACATGTTTTGGATGTGATCCTTCGCCTCAGATCAGAATCCCAATGTGGGTTCCCACAACGAACTTGCTGCCACCTATATATTTCTGGAATGCCTCCCTGCGCTCCTTCATCACCAGAAGTGATGTCCGACGCTGAGATCACGTGGGGGAGGGTTCCGGCTTGCGTCTGCTTAAGCTCATATGAGGGCAAGGTAGACGCTCATGCACCGGACACAGGCATCCGATCAACAGATACGAGGTCCCCCCCCCACCTCTGGTCAACATTGGAATACCGCCGGCGAGCAGAGGAGTTCTTCACAGCCGAATAAGATCAAGGGAGGCATGGACCCCGATGACCTCTGCTGCCCAGGTACTTTGGTTCACCTTTCACTCCAGAGATGTCCTTTCTCTGCCCTGTCTGCTGTAGGGGCAGGAAAACACTGAAGAGGGTGGAGGGCAAGGGCAATTTAACCTTTCTCTGTTTCCTGCCCCAACAGAGGTCAGGGGTCAATCTCCTAACCTGCCTTCATGGTGGTGAATTGGGAAAACTGTGCTAGTGCCAGTGGCCATGGCTCCTGCAAGAAGCAGATCAGTGGAGGTGCCAGGTGTCCGACCACCACATATGATATTGATGATTTATACAAAGGAGAGGTCATCAATATCATAATCATGGAAAACCCCTTTAAATTTTGCAAGCAGTAAAAGGCAAGTGGATGAGGTCATACAAATCGCGCCCACATGCTGGGGGCATATTCTGCACAGAAAATACAAATGCTGCATATTTTCAAATGTGCTATATGCTCATTCAGTTGTGCATTTATTGCAGACTTCAACACATTCAAGGTAGCAGCGGTAATGTTCACAGAGAATTCACAGCAAAATTGACATATACATTTTGCTGCAGATTTGCTGTAAAATCATCGCCACTGTGGAATTACCTTTACAAGAAGTATGCACAATTTTAGCATATTAATGAAAAGAGAACTGCTCCCATCATCCGAGTGATGGTGGCTACTGTGTAAAGTCGCTGCATCACTAGTTAAGACAGCGGAATAAGGTAAGGAGAGGTGGGGTGGCAACTGCTCTCCTTTTAAAAAGGCCAAAACATATACACAAGAGTGACATTTAATTTCGGCACCAGAGCTATTCCCATAGCTTATCAGTGTGGGTGCAGGATGTCGAAACCCTGAAGTTCAGATACTAATGACTGATCCAGAGGATAGGCCATCAATATCAAGATACTGGAAAACCCCTTTCAGGACATCATCCCTATGCAAACTACATTACTTGTACTCAACATGGCTGAGATGTCCTGTGCATCAAGAGATGTATCTTTTTATGTGAACATTAAGGCAAGGTCATGGGCAGGGGTGGACTGGCCATAAACCCCACAGGTAAATTTCTTGATAGGCCGATGCCAAGGGGAACTCCTGAGCCCTCCTCATGTCCACTGGCTGGGTACATAATGAACCGATTCTCTCAGCATTAATGCTGGTAGCATCAGGTACTTATGCACTTGGTCAATGGTTACAGGTGCCCTCCTGAACTCAACTATCATCCTCAGGATGGTGACACAGTTGAATACCGTGTCGGGGGCTGCAGTATTTTGCACTGCACTGTGATATTTGCTTCTGTTGTGGAGGTATTTTGTGCAGCACTATGGTACTGCCAGCCCCACCTACTTCTGATGTCCCTGTCTACTTGTTTTGCCCCGTCTTCTGTCAATTTGGACTTGCATACAACATGTGGGCCACTTAGTTTTTTTTGGTCAGGACCACTGTAAGGTCCCAGTCGGCCATTTACAGCTGGATGAATGACTTAGGCCTCATGCACACGACTGTATGTAGCATCAGTGTCTGATCCACATTTGTTGCGGATTGCACACGGACCCATTAATTTCTTTCATTTCTATGGGTCAAAAAACAAAAACGGCATCTGAATGTTCATTCCGCAAATTATAGAACATATCCTATTCTTTTCTGTTTTGTGGAAAAGAATAGTTGTTTTTAACAATAGCAGTGAGAAAAATGTGTATTTCCACGAAAGGTGTTCGTATTTTGAATATCCATGTTTTTTGGACAGCAATACTGAAACATGTGCATGAGGCCTTAGAGTGAGCTCAGACAATAGGGATTTGCAATGCAAATTCCTAACTGCAAATCTGCAGCAAATTACAGTGCAATACATGTGGATATGTGGCAGAAACTGTCCGCACAGAAGAACAAGCAAATCCACCATATATTTCAGCCCTTCAATGTACTGGAGCAGATGGAGATAAGGATAGGTCATCAGCATAAAACACTCGGGAAAACCCCTATAATGTAATAATGATTTAACACAATAATACATTAAAAAAAAAAATAAACAAAGGCCCCTGAATACCATTTATTGGCAAAGCGGCATGAGAACACATGTGGTGTGACTATAAAGATATTTTATGTATGCAATATAAAACAGACCAACCTCATTTGCAGAATATCACAACTTCATCTAGATGGACACTTGCAAAATGAGCTGCAACACTGAAATACATTTACTATCTTCCACATACAATTTGTTTTGTGACATGAAATACTTCAGTTATCAGTTTCAGCTATTTACTATGCTCTGCAGCAGAGGAGTCAGGGGCACTCATGCAATACAGCAGGCGAGCCACTCAGGCATCTGAACAGCAAGGTATAGCCAGTGGTGGGGGGAGACCAGCAAAGCAATAAGATAAAAAACCATTAAGTACTGGGATTATTACGGTCACCAGAACAAAACTAGAATGAGAAAAGATTGGATTTTAAATATACGTGTGGGAGGAAATGAACACTGCCAAGCATGTGGCTACTCACAATAAGATAGATAGATATACAGTACATACAGGTGAAACTCAAATTAGAATAATTGTGCAAAAGTTCATTTATTTCAGTAATGCAACTTAAAAGGTGAAACTAACATATGAGATAAACTCATTACATGCAAAGCGAGATATTTCAAGCCTTTATTTGGTATAATTTGGATGATTATGGCTTATAGCTTATGAAAACCCCAAAGTCACAATCTCAGAAAAGTAGCATATTGTGAAAAAGTTCAATATTCTAGGCTCAAAGTGTCACACTCTAGTCAGCTAATTAATCCATACCCCCTGAGCAAAGGGTACCCGAGCCTATAAATTGTCTCTCAGTCTGGTCCAGTAGGAATCACAATCATGGGAAAGACTGCTGACCTGACAGTTGTGCAGAAAACCCATCATTGACACCCTCCATAAGGAGGGAAAGCCTCAAAAAGGTAATTGCAAAAGAAGTTGGATGTTCCCAAAGTGCTGTATCAAAGCACATTAATAGAAAGTTATGTGAAAGGGACAAGAGTGGAAGAAAAAGGTGCACAAGCAGCAGGGACGACCGCAGCCTGGGGAGGATTGTCAGGAAAACGCCATTCAAAAGTGTTGGGGACTTTTACAAGGAGTGGACTGAGGCTGGAGTTAGTGCATCAAGGGCCACCACACACAGACAGATCCTGGATATGGGCTTCAAATGTCGGATCCAACAAACAACTTCAGAAGCATCTCACCTGGGCTAAAAGGAAAAAGAACTGGCCTGTTGCTCAGTGGTCCAAAGTCCTCTTTTCTGATGAGAGCAACTTTTGCATCTCATTTGGAAACCAAGGACCCAGAGTTTGTAGGAAGAATGGAGAGGCACACAATGCAAGATGCTTGGAGTCCAGTGTGAAGTTTCCACAGTCTGTGTTGATTTGGGGAGCCATGTCATCTGCTGGTGTTGGTCCGCTGTGCTTCATTAAGTCCAGAGTCAACGCAGCCGTCTATCAGGAGATTTTGGAGCACTTCATGCTTCCTTCCGCAGACAAGCTTTATGGAGATGGGGACTTCATTTTCCAGCAGGACTTGGCACCTGCCCACACTGCCAAAAGTACCAAAACCTGGTTCAATGACCAAGGGATTACTGTGCTTGATTGGCCAGCAAACTCACCTGACCTGAACCCCATAGAGAATCTATGGGGCGTTACCAAGAGAAAGATGAGAGACATGAGACCGAACAATGCAGAAGAGCTGAAGGCTGCTAGTGAAGCGTCCTGGTCTTCGATAACACCTCAGCAGGGCCATAGGCTGATAGCATCCATGCCACGCCGCATTGAGTCAGTAATTGATGCAAAAGGAGCCCAAACCAAGTACTGCGTACATGTGCATGATTATACTTTTCAGAGGTCCGACATTTAACATCCTTTTTTTTTTTTATTGATTTCATATAATATTTTAATTTTCTGAGATTGTGAATTTGGGGTTTTCATAAACTATAAGCCATAATCATCCAAATTATACCAAATAACTTTGCATGTAATGAGTCTATCTGAATAGTTAGTTTCACCTTCTAAGTTGCATTACTGAAATAAATGAACTTCCACCTGTGCACAATGTATATATACAGCCTGTGGCTACTCACAATAAGATAGTGTGTACACACACACAGATTCGAAGCTGCATGATGGATGTGGTTACACAAAGTGAAAGAATGTTACTGTAGGTTGTGGCCATCCACAATCCACTATTCCCAGCATAACCCAATAGCTGTGGTGAATTAAAGGCCGTCTATAACCAGGAAATTCACTGTAGGCATACCATTCACTTAGAGATCCATAGCTTCAATCTAAAGAAAAAGTCATTTTAATCCCATTTGCAAACGAACAGCTAAGTGCACCAAGGGCGGGCCCAAGCCATCCTGTGCACTGTTCCTCCTGCATATTCTGCCTCTCCTTGATTTGCTAGGGCCAGGCTCCTGCACAGTCAACTCGCCTGGCCCTTTCAATCAAGAAGGAGAGGGAGGGGCTCACTAAGGAAGCAGCAGGAGCATGTCCCATAAAGCAGGTCATAGGCGCCAAGTTGTTTCTCAAACCTGAGTCCCTATCACCCCCACACCTCTATGAGGAGGGGTAGTCCCTATCTGGAAGGCGTTCTGGGAGGCAGGGTAGGTAGCAGGGGGTCTGAGAAGGAGAACAAGGTAACAAGGTGGCAGGGACTAGTCGGCCAAAATGAGGAAACGAGACGTTGAAGAAAAAAAAAAAAATATATAAAAATATAAAAATAAATAGTATCCGTCTGAAGCTGTTGCCTGTACTGAATACAGACAGGAACAACTTCCCGAGCCCCCTACCTTTAAAAGAGCATCCAGTCTCACGTACTCACTTCTCACTCACAAGCAGTTGACACTGATCAGAGCAGAGGGGGCGCTCTAAGACGTTCCACGTCCGAGGAGCTGAATCTGCATCCCCCCCAGTGACCGTGGCCACCTGACGGCGATACTGGCTGTACTGCTCTGATGGTGGGTGGCCTTGCATCACACTGTCAAGGGCTCTGGTGCGTTTTGTCCGGCCTCGGGTGACTGGTCAAACCATCCACATGATGAGCCATCACTGCATGACATTCATACGTAATTAGAGTCTGACATCTTAGGTCCCAATGTATTAGCCAGCTAAACTTAGAATAATGTGGCTGAGTTCCACATTAATTACCTAGATTTGCTTTTAAAGATGACTGTTCATTAAATGACACTGGCTCATAATCTGATGTATATAATTTACAAAGGAGATTTGTAAAAACATTTTGTTTCAAGGTATACACATCTATATGAAGGTACGGAAAATGAATCATTTATTCGCTTTATATGTCACATATTATATTGATGCAAGTACAAAAATGTATGCAGGCATCTTAATCGTAAAACAAATATTACTTACCATAGACTGCTTTTTTCCCCATGGAATAAACCAAACTGACCGCTTTAAATGGGTTATCCCACGGACAGTATTACCATGCAATGCACAGGACACTGCAAATGAAGCATTATTGCCATATACATGCAATAAAAATATTGTAGTTTTATTTTATTTTATGTACATTCCTCTCTGGTAGCGTCCCTCGCTGTTTTTCCTATGGCAGAAATTCCTGTATTCACGGTGGACTAACAAGCTCACCCGCTCTATTCCTCTTCTCAGTGCCGACATAGTGATCTCATAGTGAAGCAGGTGAAGTGGCCCAGACATCTTATCTTGCATTCATTTGTCTCTACTTCTAAATCTACACAAATATACATCTATGGCTCTCTCTAGACAGAGAAGCACATTGGGGGGAGAGGGACATTACATACCGCAGCATTAATTAGTGGAAATAGCTAGGTCTGTGATTAACTATTTTATGCAGGGGATGAAGACAGGAGAAGGAGTTAACAAGAGCTGACTGCAATGTACTCCGGGGAGATGCAGGTGCTTGGTTGTCACATGTAAAGAGCTGTTGCAAACCCACAGAAGAGAACCATACCAGAGCTGCAAATGGGAGCGTAAAAAGCCAAAAAGAGAACGTTACCATGAAAAGCAGCTTTTTTTTTTTTTTTTTTTTCCTCATTGATATAGTTAAAAGGATCACTAGGTTATGCCCCCAATGTCAGAGAGGTGCTGGTCCTACTTAGAACGGAGCCAGCAAAGTCTCATGCAATGCCGCACTCATTCCTAAGAGCACCGAAAACAGCCGAGCGGCGCAGTGTGCCCTCCGGGGCTTTGCTGGCTCCGTTCCAAGTAGGACCCACATCTATCTGACACTGGGGGCATATTCTAGCGATATGCCACCAATGTCAGACTGTACAATCCCTTTAAAATAATAGTGCATTACTACGATATTTTAATTATTTCTCAAAATTTGAAAGGGTTTAAAATATTTCTTTTTTTTTTTTTTTTGGCTTCTGTCCCCATTCAGAGAAGAGTCATACGATGTTTTACAAAAACTTTCCATGAGGTGTGGCAGAAAGGTTTGCCAGCTTCCTGGATATGGATAAATAATGCCACTAACAATGGTGCACAACCGCTGATTCTTTATGAGCATTATAGGTACGGTAATCGCTTGTTGGGTCACTGTGGTACAGTTCTAACTTCTATCTGTTTTTTTTAAAGACTGCATTAGATCTTAGTGTATTAACAGTTTTTTTGGGTGTATGAACATAATTATCATTGTATTATGAAAACACTGCAACTTTCTTATGAGTGTTCTAGTTCCAACCCATTTTTCAAGATTTTCTATTCCTGTCAGTTAAAGCAGTTGTAACACAGGATAGGGGAAAACTAACTGATGAGTGGGGGGCCAACTGCTGGGACCACCACCAATCCCAAAAAAAGGGGTTCCATTACACCTTCCCTGATGGGGTGTCCGTCTGCCACGGCACTTGACTATTTCCAGCGGTCTCGTAGAAAATTCATGGAACGATAGGGAGCGTGCTCGGCATGCCGCTCTAGGAGTATGGGGGAATGGAACCCCCACCTGTTCTTGGGATTGGCCATGGTCCAAGGCATGGGATTCCTGAGGGGAGACCCCCACCTATAAGTTAGTTATCCCCTATTGTGTGGAACCTTTTAATGGAAACATTTGCCTACACAAATCCCATAGAGGTTTCACATTGCTCACAGCAGAGAAGTGTTCTGCTGTACTGCATGCGATTTTGCCTTCACAATTCAATGAAATCCTCAAAATCAATAATATAGCAAAAAGCACCAAAAGAAAAAAAAACTTAGAAAACAAACATATGCCACATCTGAGAGCTCTAGGAAAATGAATGTGATACAGAGCCTTTACAAAAGTGATGCTTACCTATTCCGGATGCATCTTCTACCATGGGGTTGATTTCAACCATTGTGGCATCGTACTTCATGAATAGATTATACAGGTTGATCATACACTGGGCTGCCTCATCCACAAGGTTCTCTGGGAAGCCCATTTTCTGTGCAAGCTAAACATAAAAGATAATACATAAAGGGGGGGACGATGGACGGACACAATCTGGTTAATCCACTAAATTCCCATGAAAAATATATACCGTACTCATTGTCCCCATTCCTAACTTCTATTGTTATGATGTAAATGGTTCAAATAACTACTGAAGTTTGAAATGGAAAGTAAACAGTGTATTAAAGCATTCAAGGACACAATGCACAGACTTCTGGTAGTAGCACAACTGTAACGGGCAAAACATTGCTTTCAAAATCCCAGTAAACTGCAAGCATACATAATAGTAAAATGGAAAGAACAGCATATGGCTACTTTCACACTCTCGTTTGTATTATCTGTAACATAGATAACCCATTAATATTGCACACATATAGTATAACTCAATCTTTATTGTTTAAAAGAGAGTTGCATATAGTGGTAGCAGTGCACGCTTCTTCAGGGGGGAAGGCGAAATGCGCGTCGGGTTGGTGCCATCATCCTCTCTCCTGGTCAGTATTTGCTTGCTTTATGCCTATTCTTGTCCATTGCCCTTTGTTTTATGGTTGCATCTATGTTAGCACATTTGTGATGCACTGGGAGAATCAGGCAGGGTTTGGGCATTACGGAATAAGGTCTAGGTCTTAGACTTGCTTACTACTTATACCTGTATACACGATTTCCACACAACTATTGTGTTAACTGTAGGTGTGCAATATTTGAAGCAGCGTGTGTGTCTGCCTCCAAAGCGGAATGCAGACAGATCGGAGGCAAACTGATGCATTCTGAATGCATTAAGGCAAAACTGATCAGTTTTGGACCGCTTGTGAGAGCCCTGAACGGCTCTCACGAACGGAAAGCCAAAACGCCAGTGTGAAAGCAGCCTATACTGTACATTGGCTCACATTTATTGAATTCCACCTTAAAAGGAGTCCTTTACAAGTTTTTAAGAGGATATGTCAACAGGTGCAACCCTAATAAAATCAGACATACTGGCTAGTAGAGCACATCATGCTGATTAAAAGGATACTTTTCTTTTGTCTGTAATATGTACTAATAAACATATTACTGCTTTATTCACAGGAACATTATACAATTATACAGACCAGTAATATGCGTTAGCTTATAAGCATAGAAAAACCTATACCTCTATGTGGAAATGTTATAGCTTAGTGGTATAGTGGTTTACCATGCATATCGAGATCCCAGGTCCAAATCCCAGAAGAGATATACATTTTCTTTGAGATATAGATTATATATATATATATATATATATAAATAAAATCTCTCTTATTCTAAACCATATTAAAAGTCTATACTATAAATAAATAGATGATAACAATAATAATAATGATAATAATAATAATAATGCCTTACTATATGGAGATTAGTGTTTTGTTTTTTGCCAAAACCCATCACCTATTTATTCAGACACAATATATGATTATAAAAGAAACCAGTAATATTTTTTTTTGTGCATGGGAAATAATATTTATTAAGAAAGAAACCAGTAATATTTATTACGGTAGCTTTCTTTAAAAAAAAAAAAAAATATATATATATATATATATATATATATATATATATATATATATATATATATATATATATACATATATATATATACATACACATATATACACATATAAACACATATATATACAAAGGAAAAATGGCGGCACTGGTACGCAGTCTAATGGAAATAGGGTGCACGTCTCCAGGGGATTAGGCTTCTTACCCCAATTTTGTAGTCCAGAAAAATGGGCGGCACTCCAAGAAAAAGTACATGTGAACTTTATTCACCCAGGTGGTGCAACGTTTCGGTTCTGCACTAGAACCTTTTTCAAGCAGAATTACAACTCAAATCACAGCATTTTATACAGGTGAAACAATTAGCTAGCTGAACATGTGATCACACTCCACCCTGTGGGTGTGTTACAAATCTTGATCATCCAATAAAAAAAAAGGGAGATATATACAGCAAAAATAAGCACAATACAGATGCAGTGAAGCATATATGTGACAGAATATATGAGTGACATATACATGTTTACACATAGTGTATAAATGACCACAGAATGTATCGATCATTTATAAAATCGATCTGTCCGATCGGTGCACTGTGATGTGATATATTTTATAAAAAAGAGAGAGTAGCAAAGAGGGGGGAGGGCGATCAAAAAAACACATACCAGAGGGACAAAAGGAGCCAGAGGCCCTAAAGTCTCTCAGAACTGATCCCACCCTTACCTTGAAGCCCGCTGACAAGGGGGGTGCGATCGTACTGATGGACACTGAGAAATATGTGGGTGAGATCATGCGACAGTTGGGAGATTCACATGTTTACAGAGTTCTTGATTCAGATCCCAAATTTATGATTACTGACAGAATAGCCAGATGCCTGAGGGAAGCTATGTCTGCAGGCATTATCGATGGGGGTCTTTGCGAATATCTTGAGGTAGCACATCCGGTCACCCCGGTGATCTATGTGCTGCCCAAGATACACAAGACCCTCATCGATCCCCCGGGACGACCGATTGTCTCGGGGAGTGATTCTATTTTCAGTGGCATCGCCATTTTTTTAGATAAAGTTCTACGAGATTTCTCAACTGGTGGGTCTTCCTACATACAAGACACATCAGATTTTCTCATTAAGATTCAGGATATTGATTTGACACAGATACCCTCAGTATTACTAGCATCGTTTGACGTCACGTCACTATATACTTCGATAGTGCATGAAAGGGGCATCCAGGCAGTTGAAAAAATGTTGAGGACATCCACACATACTCTACAGGCCTGTGAGTTTATTGTGGATTTGCTCAAGATTGTATTGCAATATAACTATTTTTTGTTCAGAGACACATTCTATTTGCAACAGCGGGGTGTGGCAATGGGGTCTCACGTGGCCCCCACCTACGCAAATATTTTTATGAGGTGCTATGAGGAGGATGTCGTCTATTTGTCCCACCACTTCAGACATGTGCTGAGGTGGTGGAGATACATCGACGACATCTTCCTCATATGGACGGGTTCAGAGACTGAATTGGTCGACTTTCATGGCCTCCTCAATAGCCACGATCCGGATTTGCAATTTACACTTATTCACTCCATGACTGAGATCCAGTTTTTAGACACCAAAGTGGTGCTTAATGAGGGAGTGTTATATACCGAATTGTACACGAAACCTACTGATGTGAATACGCTGCTTTGTTTTAACAGTTCCCATCCGAGGAAAATGGTACAGTCATTGCCTTTCTCCCAGTTTCTCAGAGCCAAGCGTATAGTGTCTAATGAGACCAAATTAGAGGAGACCCTGAACTCGATGTCCCTGAAATTTCAGGATAGGGGTTATCCCAAACGGCTGCTAAATGAACATATCAGTAAAGTACAGAATTTGGACAGGGCTGACCTATTAACACCACGGAAGGCTATCCGTAAGATGGCCAGGATTCCTTTCATCTCGGTGTATGGTGAACACAGTCCTTCCGTTAACAAGATCCTGAAAAAACATTGGGGCCTATTAGGCACATGTTTTAGTGAGATCTCTGAATTTCAGCGTCCTCCTCTTCTCTCCTACCGTAGGTCCAGGAATTTGAATGATCAGTTGGTAAAGGCGGATATTGGTTCAAAAGGATCCTTGAAACAGACCACGTTGGCACAGTTGGGTTTGGGATGTTATCCCTGCCTCAACTGCGTCAACTGCAAGTACATTCGTAAGGGGAAGAATTTTGTACACCCTGGGACCGGTGAATCTTTCAAAATTTTATTTCACCTAACCTGTGATTCCAGCTACGTTATCTATGTACTATCTTGTCCATGCAATTTACTGTATGTAGGGGAGACGACCACAGAGCTTAAGACTCGCCTCAACAACCATCGTTTGAGTATTAGAAAAAAGAGGATGGACTTACCGGTATCCAAACATTTCATAGAAGCCAAGCACAGGGAAGGCGACCTGAGATGTTGGATAGTGGATCAGATTCCCCAACCTAGGCGAGGTGGGGATAGATCTAAGGTATTGAGACATAGAGAGCTTAGCTGGATTCACAGGTTAGGCAGTTTGAAGCCTCAAGGCTTAAATGTAGATTATAACTTTGGGGATGTGATGTAGGGTGGTTTGCCCCTTGTGTCAGGTTGGGTGCAATTAGGCCCGTCATGTGTACACTAAGAGAGTTAATTAACTCAACCAATATTTTTCTTGCCCTATTAACTTATTTTTCTTTTTTCTACACAGATCATTCACATTTCACTACTGGAAGATTGGCGGAGGCAGTTGGGCTGATCGTGACATACCATATACCAGAGGGTTATGTGGGACGTTTTTGCCCCACATGATTGATTTTACTGTTTTTCTGATACCTGTATTACAATTTTTGAAGTGCCATATGCCTACTTTTGATAAGCACCATGTGAAACTTGAGCGACAAGACACCCAGCTACTGTCCACACTTTGTGACATCCTTATGCCCAGAAGAGGAGATCCCTCCCGGGTATGAGGGCACTCAGTAACCATAGGGTCGCCTTTGCAGGGGCCGCGGATTCCGTGGCCGCAGCATGGCTTCATGTGGGTATGAGGGGTGACATTCTGGTTTCTAGATTGTCCCTCTCTTTCTGATGTGCTGTTACCCTTGAACAAGTGGCTTGGATGCATTACACTTAGTGAATTGGCGTAGCGATCTGTTTTCCATTAAGCAAGATGGCGCTGGGAGCAGTCTCTATCCACCGCATCATGCGCATGGGGTGAGACTCGGGAAGATGACGCTGCGGCCCGACTTGATGACATCAGAGGTCTCCGGCCGGCACATCTCAGAGTGGTGCGTAGTGAACAACAAACACTAAACAACGGCATGACAGGCTCCTTTTGTCCCTCTGGTATGTGTTTTTTTGATCGCCCTCCCCCCTCTTTGCTACTCTCTCTTTTTTATAAAATATATCACATCACAGTGCACCGATCGGACAGATCGATTTTATAAATGATCGATACATTCTGTGGTCATTTATACACTATGTGTAAACATGTATATGTCACTCATATATTCTGTCACATATATGCTTCACTGCATCTGTATTGTGCTTATTTTTGCTGTATATATCTCCCTTTTTTTTATTGGATGATCAAGATTTGTAACACACCCACAGGGTGGAGTGTGATCACATGTTCAGCTAGCTAATTGTTTCACCTGTATAAAATGCTGTGATTTGAGTTGTAATTCTGCTTGAAAAAGGTTCTAGTGCAGAACCGAAACGTTGCACCACCTGGGTGAATAAAGTTCACATGTACTTTTTCTTGGAGTGCCGCCCATTTTTCTGGCATACATATATATATATATATATATATATATATATATATTAATAATTCTCAATATAATAAGAACATAAGGCTAGATTTATCATGACTGACAGCTCACTCCACTTTCACATATGGCTAAAGTCAGTTTTAGCCAAGTCAGATTTATGATCGGCCCTTTAAGACTGTAATAAATGTGGTTTGACGGTAGCAGTTTATCCGTCAGTAAGCAGCTTTACAAAAGTCGCACATCTTTACAAAAAAGTTGCACGTTTTTATGAAAAAGTCGCATGTTCTATTAAAAAGTCTCATAAGATAAGCATGGTCCTCACTGGAGTGAAATTGAGACTTTTTGCGACTTTTTAAATAGTCCCAATAGTAAATCTGTCTAGAGATGCATTTACATAAGAAAACACGCCCACTTTCAGAAAACTGGCGAGCATAGTGCAGAGCAGAAAAAAGTCGCAAATTTGTGCGCAGTTTTAGCGTTTGGGACTTTTTTACTCCATTATTCTGACCTGAGCTAATGATAAATCTGGCCCATAGACTTTTCTTATGGGATAAATGTGGAAGAAGGAAAAAAAAAATGTTGACGTCTCTCTAAAGATTCAAACTGGGATCTCTACATGCAAAACCAAGCTATAGCTTTACCACATAAAGAAGTGTGTTTTTCCCATGCTTATAAGCCATCACATATTACTGGTATCTGTATAATCATATAATGTGCCTGTGAATAAAGCAGTAATATGTAGATTAGCTTTCTGAGCAGATCTCAATGCGGTGAAGCTATAGTGTATGGAATATATGATATTGTTAGCATACAGCTCTTGGACAGGGCTCTGCCCTCAGCATGTCTAGCCCTGTCAATCAAGTGGAGGGGAAGTGTGCAGAGCACAGGGGGTGTTACAAGGCAGTGCTCCGACGCTTCAGCCCCACCTCTGAGTGCTCCAAATTCTAATTTGCATATGAAAGAAACACAGATTCCTCTGTATCTGTTTATTATACAAAAAAAGGGTATGGTTTTAATCAGCATGATGAGCCCCATCACCCAGTATGTTTAGTTTAATAGGGTTGATCTGGGTGACAGAGCCTCTTTAACCATGCAAAACTGCTGACAGAACTATGTAAGGGCTGGGGAGAGAAGGCCGAACAAATTGCTCCTTTAAGTGCCCAGAAGAGTGACAACTGTAGCATCCATCCAGGAGACCACTACATCTGTCACCCAGAGCATGTGAAGCAGCTCAATGCAGAGAACACCAACAGTGAAGCTCCACCTCCTGGGCACAGGGGACATTTGCAGGAGCAAAATCTGGCACAAAACAGTTCATACTCATACATCTCATAATAAAAGCTGCACAAAAGGTACGTTTGTTCTATTTTCCGGGCCCCCTATCTACCAAGGTTTTGCATGGTCATAACTGCTGACAGACTCCGTTTAAACCACTAGATTTGTCAAATTAACTCAAAAGACAATAGTGAACAAACTATCTGTATACCAACAGCATCAAGGTAATAACCTGGGTAACTTATCCTTATAGTTCCTGGAAACATTTTAGGCTTCCATCTTACAAATTCTGACATAAAGACAATGTCTAAATATATTTAGATAGGCCATCAATATCAAATCAGTGGTCGTCAAACTCTCTGCACCCGAAGACATCACAGGCCGCAACACTCGAGCCACTAAATGTTTACCTCAGCCAGTCTACCTGCACACAATCTGATAGCGCAATACCCTGCACCACTGCTACTATATGCACAGCATGCAGCTTAGATGCACCAAATAAAACAAATAAGGGGCCACAGCGATACAGCCTCAGATATTGCTGACTTGGGCCTCATGCACACGGCAGTGTTCCGCGGCCGAGAGCGGACCGTGGAAACCCGGCTGGGATTCCTGCTGACAGCATGAGCACACGGTGTCATTGGTTGCTATGACGCTGTGCGGTTCATGCAGCCGCTGCTGTACAGCAATACACTAATATAGTGTATACACTAGTATAGTGTATTACTGTACAGCAGCGGCTGCATGAAGCGCACTGCGTCATAACAACCAATGACGCCGTGCGCTCACGCTGTCAGCAGGAATCCCGGCCGGGTTTCCACGGTCCGCTCTTGGCCGCGGAACACGGCCGCGTGCATGAGGCCTTATCCTAAGAATAGGCCATCAATAAGCTGTTTTATGGATAACCCTTGTATGAAAGAAGTCAATGGAAAAAAAAAAAAAAAAAAGTACACCCTGATTAAGGACAAGCCATACTATGTCCGAAACGCAAAGGTATGGTATTTAAATTGTTGTACAAGATGTTTTAAGGATTTTTTATTTTTTTTATATAGTTGAGTTTTTACAGAGTGCTGGAGATTTTTCGTTTTGAATTTGTTCATTGTAGATACACCTATTTCCGGGTCACTACATCTCCTACCACTCGTCATTTGGACATCCAACATAGACCGTGCAGTGAGCAGAATCAGTTTTGTGTATCTTACTAAATGACAAAAGATACATACTTCTGGTAGAAGCACAACTGTACATATTTAAATAAGTATATATTAGGAAAACAATTTTAAAAAGTAACGCAAGGCATCATACAATTTACTGTCTAGAGCTACGTATACTTACCAGTATGCTTCTCAGTAAAAAAATAAAATAAAAACATTTTTGCCTTTTCCTGCAGTCATAATTCTACTTCCATCTCTCAGCTTAATAAGGCTACTTTCACACTCTCGTTTTGTGTGGATGCGTCATGGACGGATCCATTCAGCTAATACAGCAGTCTGCATTCGAACGGGTCCATTTGTATTATCTTTCACATAGCCAAGACGGATCGGTCCCTATTGACTTGCACTGTGTGTCAGGACGGATCCGTTTGCCTCCGCATCGTCAGGTGGACACCAAAACACAGCAAGCAGCGTTTTGGTGTCCGCCTCCAAAGTGGAATCGAGGCGGAACGGAGACAAACTGATGCATTCTGAGCAGATCCTTTTCCATTCAGAATGGACTGCTTGTGAGAGCCCATGACGGATCTCACAAACGGAAAGCCAAAACGCCAGTGTGAAAGTAGACTAAGCTATCAAATATGTGTTACAAATCAAGGAACAGATGGAAGCGAGGTGCATCAAGATCTGACTACACAGCCTTTGTAGTCTGGTACTATAGAGACACTAAGATGTTAACAGGAGTTGCAGACACTAAACTGTAGGGTATTTTATTAAATAAAGACCATTTGCAAAATTGCATCATTTTTCATTTTGATGTACTGGATATAGAAAAACATATTGTGAATTCTGATGCATCAAACCCATACTTCACGCCTATGAAAATTGCCATTTCCCCAGTAAGAAGCTGCTCTTTAGCTAATCAGAAGTGAAATAATTTACCCTAGCAGCTTGTTCCTTCTGGATGCCCTGTACAATATCAATTGGCTCTTTCACAATAGCATCAGGATTTTCAGCAGCAACATCTTCAATGTTAACCCCACCTTGGGAACTTCCAATCAACACAGGCCCCTAGAGAAAGAAAAGAACACATTACAATTTATAGCACAAAATGCAAAAGGTGTACAATAAAAATAAAACTAACTTTGCTTTTATCCCTCATAACATTACAGAAGTCCGAATTCAGCTTCCAAAACAAAACGCATCTGAATTTGTGTGTGTAGTCTTCAGTACGTTTTGTACACCGATAGATCTAAGCTCCCTTCAGTCACTCAAATCTGCCCGATTTACAGATTAGAGACAAATACAGTGACCTCTAGCCATACACATCGTTTATGAGGTAATGAAGCAAGTTATGCATTGATGCTTCGTAAAGCCACATTCACACTCACTGATTTAGAATGCAGATTTCCAGAGCAGATGGCATACCCAAAGTCTACAGCAAGGTATAAAACAATGAACGTGAATCGGGTTTTACACAGCCTTATGCACACAGCGCAGATTTAAAAATCACGTGATACATTTTTATATTGACTATTCTCCTAAGAAACCACAGTGGAAAAATGACACACTTTACTGGCTGTAATCTAAATTCTGCTTGCCCCCTTTAGTATTTCAATAATAATGTAGTACAATAATCTCTGACACTTTAATTACTGGGCTAGGTTTTTTAAGCTAGCTTCTAGATGCATCCGTCCAAATCTGCCAGAGGAGCTCGTCGATTTTAAATGGCACGGTCACCGGATTCCTTTAAGTATATATGTATGTATGTGTGTGTGTATATATATATATATATATATACACCCTACTGCAGCACCCCCATTGAAAGTCAGCTGTGAAGTACTAGACCATGCAAGCAGCCGAGTAAACGAATACAAATTATATTCTAGCAAATAAATAAAGTATTGTCTTAGAGATAAGAAACTGTTAGAAGATGTGTTAGATATGTGTACCATATAGGCGGATCATGGTCACTCAGGGGGGGTGGGTGGTCTTAGAGCGGAGAATGGGGAGGGAGGGATATATTTTTTGTAAGGGAGTTATTGTATTATTCTTTCCAGATTTGCAATAAAGAGAGAAAAAAAAAGGAAAAAAAGGAGCAGGAGGTAGCTAAATGTGGAATATGTGACTGTGGCAAAGAAGGAAATATCTATGCAAATCTCTGTACAAGTTGTCATGTGCCAGATATTTTATTTTGCCATGTATGGATTAACGAAGATATGTAACACGCCGATGTATGTATGCAATTGCTTCCACCTGCTTCAAATAAAAATCATGTTATATTAAAAAACAAAAAAATCATCTATTCTTGGTCTCCTCTGATCTCCGCACCGTCTGCTAGCAACAGCAGAACAACGACTGTTCATTTCAAAGACTAAGGAGGCGCCCACTTACCTAAAATTACCATGCACAATGTCAAGCAGAGGCTGGAAAGGTGTAAGACATGTCAGACCTCTGCTTCATTATCTACCAGTGTGACATTAAGAGCCTTTTCTGCCTAGGAGTACAGTGCCACATGATAAAGCTGGCGAAGGAGAAATAATAGGACTAGTCTTCCCCACACGGTTGCATGGAAAGTAGATATGAATGCTACATAACAGTCACACTCCAGGGAATTGTAAGCTACAAACTGTGACAACAGCTTAAAAAGTGGCTCTTTGGCCCCTTGCAGACAAGCGCGCCCAGATTAGGTCCGGATGCGTTGCGTCTGCTTTCAGTGAAAACTGAGCGAGTTTGCAGGCAAAGTGCCTGCGTTCGCATTCAGTTGTTCAGTTTTTATCGCGCTGGTGCAAAGCATTTTGCACGCACGTGATATAGAACAAAATGGTACCCAGACCCGAAACCGGACTACTTCACTGAAGTTCGGGTTTGGTGTTGTGTAGATTATATTATAACATGATTAAAATGGAAAATAATAGCATTCTTTAATACAGAATGCAAAGTCAAATGTGAATTGAGGGTAAAAAAAAACAAAAAAAAAAAAAAAACACATTACTCACATCGTCCACTTGATCGCGCAGCCGGGATCCTCTTCTTTGTTCTTAAATGACCTGCAAAAAAAACCTCCGCTGACGTCATTGCGCTCACCATGTGCTGAACGCGGTGACATCAGCGGAGGTCCTGCTGAACGAAGATAGAAGGTCCTTCACGCAGCCCCATTCATTGAAAAACACAGAATATAGAACATGCTGCGATTGCACATAGCCCCATTGAAATAAATGGGTCAGGATTCAGTGCAGGTGCAATGCGTTCACCTCACAATTGCACCCACGGGGAATACTTGTCCGTGTGAAAGGGGCCTTTCAGTTTGGCGATCAATAGTTTTCTTCTGTCCAGCCAGAGTGATATGGGCACTTAGATGACAATTCTAATCATTGTCTTTAATAAAAGCCATGTGCACACAATCCATTTTATGCAGCAATAGCTAATAAAACCGGACTATGTTGCTGGCTTGCAAAACGCGTAACAAAATAAATGAACCCTGAATGCAGATTCATATTTTTTTTTTTTATAAGAAAATAAAATATTGCCAGAAACCTAGCAAAAGGCAAGTTAGGTCAAGCAGACTATGAAGATGCTGTCAGTTACATATATTCCACATGAAAGGTAGGTGTGCTTGATACTGACAAGACAGATACTTTAGTATATAAGGGCGGCTGGTGCAATTTATGTGGTACATTGCTGCCACCTTGTGGCACAGCTAGACAGCGTTGAATCAATTGTAATGCAGACTTGCTTTATTCACCCATAATAACTAATGTCCAGAAAATTTTGATATGCACTAAAACAATGGTGCTCAACCTTTTTACGCCAAGTAAATAGTAAATGTTAGCAAAATAAGGCCATTGTCACGCTGCTGTCTTAAGCTCTGTTTCAAGCTACTGTCAGCAGTTCCTTCAGATTTTGCTGAAAGAATGGCGCAGCATGCAGTACTAATCTTCCTGTCAAAATGATACCACATTAGGACCCGAGTGGTGACTATTACATTCTGCACTAGCAAACATACAGGAAATACAGCACCACATACCCCGTATATCCAGTGATATCTCCTCTGATGTAGACATTATGGGCCAGATTTATCATTAGCTCAAGTCAGAATAATGGAGTGAAAAAGTGGCAAATTTTTGCGCAATCACTAAAACTGCGCAAAAATTTGCGACTTTTTTCTGCTCTGCACTATGCTCGCCAGTTTTCTGAAAGTGGGCGTGTTTTCTTATGTAAATTAATCTCTAGACAGATTTACTATTGAGACTATTTAAAAAGTCGCAAAAAAGTCGCAAAAAATTGCGCAATTTCACTCCAGTGAGGACCATGCTTATCTTATGAGACTTTTTAATAGAACATGCAACTTTTTCGTAAAGATGTGCGACTTTTGTAAAGCTGCTTACTGACGGATAAACTTCTACCGTCAAAGCACATTTATTACAGTCTTAAAGGGCCGATCATAAATCTGACTTGGCTAAAACTGACTTTAGCCATATGTGAAAGTGGAGTGAGCTGTCAGTCATGATAAATCTGGCCCTATCTTTTTTCATAGTCTCCATTTGGAGCAGACCGCCATGATGATTTCTTTCAGTCATACCTAGTCTCTGCAGAGACTGTCACACAGACATCTTAAGTTCCTACTTTTTAATCATCCTCCCACCTTCTGAACACCCCTTCTTGCTACCCCAATACTGTGCCAGCTGTGGTCCCCAATACTATACTGCAGAACCAGATAGTCCCCTGGAAAAAACTAGTATCACACAGATACTCCAATCATTTTTGACAAAGTGCCCTCCAAAAATAAATTATACCCAGAAAACAGTGCCCCAAATATAGTGTCCTCCAAAAATAATAATAAAGTACTAAGCTCATACTGTGCCAGGGTGCCCCCACAATAATAATGCTCCCAAAATGCTCACTGTGAGCCAGAAGTAATAATGTTCCCCATATCTCCCCCCAGTAATAAAGTCCACCATACTCTATAGTAATAACGCCCTCATTTATGTCCACAGCAGTAGCAAAGCCCTCCATATTGCCCCATAAATAACGATGTCTGCCTATAGTGCCCCAGTAGTACACATGCCACCTATAGTGCCCCAGAAGTAACAATGCCCATAATACTGCCCTTCAGTGCCACCACAATGCCCCCTGTAGCACTAAAGCCCACAATGTGCTCCAGTAGTACATATGCCCCCTTATAGTGCCCCCAGTAGTAGCAAAAACCACTAAAGTGCAGTCAGTAGTAATAAAGCCCACAAAGTATGCCCCAGAAGAAACAATGCAGACTATAGTGCCCCTGTAGTAATAAAGCCCCCATAATGTGTGCCAGCAGATAAAGATGTATAGTAGCACCAGTAGTAATAATGCCCCTTCTAGTGCTGCCAGTAGTACTAAAGCACCTTTAGGCTGGGTTCACACCTGAGCATTTTACAGCGCGTTCCTACGCGCTGTAAAACGCTCAACAGGCAAGAACCAATGATTCCCTATGGGAATGGTTCTCACCTGAGCGTTTTATATCGCGTACGATCGCGCTGTAAAACGCCCGATGCCCCAAGAAGTACAGGAGCTTCTTTGGGGCATCTTGTCACATGTTCCCGTACATAGACTTCCGGTAACGCACAACAATGGGCGTTCGATTGTTCTGGAGCCGCGATTGTAAACGTGTATACAATCGCGCATACAGAGCGCTCCATCCCGTACGCTCAGGTGTGAACGCAGCATCAGTGTTCCAGTAGAAAAAAAACTCGGGTTAAAAACATGCATCCCATTTGCACTAGGGTGCAGTTAGTGCTTGGCAGCAGTTTGATCTTGTATCCAACCACATAAGATGGTGGAATACTTGCTGTTTATTTGCCACTTGAACGCCATACCAAGAGACTGCTGCATATTGGGGGGAAAACCAAAGTCTCCGTACAGTAAGTGGTGCTTTTTATATTTCACTATAGGCTAACATCTCTCCAAAAGGTATAGAACTTCTGACAAGATTGTGATGGGAAAACTACGATAAAACAAACAATAAAAAGTCAGGTGAGCAATAATGTCAGAAGGCAAGAGGTAGTGCAAGTCAGATCATCAACTTGCAGAAGTCATCTTCCTACTAATTTTAATAACAATTCCAGCATATTTTCTGCAGATCTTTGATTAAAAACAAGTTAACATTTAAAAGGCAACGAGCGCAGAACCTATGGGGAATTCTCTAAAATGTTTGTTGTGATGTGATTCACAACTCCCGCAGATTTCTAGAAATAAATGTGAGGTATCTGTTCTCCAGGGCACGTTAATATTGGCTGCTAAACATCTGACAGTGCGATAAATCACTGTAGGCTTCTTCTAAAGAGATGAAGAGATGAAATACTGGCTCTACTCCGGGGAACGCCTCCAGCGGCACACACACTTCATGGCACATAGTTAGCATGTAAGCGCTCAGAACCTCAGGAAGCCATAAACCGGCATTTAGTTCATGAATTCCACTACAGAACACAATAGGGGGAAATCTATTAAAGGGAACCCGTCATCAACTTTGTGCTGCCCATACTAACGGCAGAATGAAGTAAACACAGGTGAGTTGATTTCAGCGGTCTGTCATTTATAAGTTAAAAGTAAGTGATTGTCGAGAACCAACTTCACTAATCCTTGCAGACTGGGCCTGGAAAACAGTCCCGGCCACCTGAGAAGAGTCCTGGTTAATCATGAAGTCCTGCTCTCCTGCCCACCTGCTGATGGCTGACAGTCTTCTACCTAGGTTTCTCCCTTTCTCTGTAGGAGAGAACTGCCAATCATCAGCAGATGGGCAGGAGAGCTGGACATTATGTATAACCAGGACTCTTCTCAGGTAGATTTGACTCTTCTCGAGGCCTGGGCTGTAATGATTATGATGCTGGTTCTCAGCAATCACTTACTTTTAGCTCATGAGTGACAGTGTTGAAATCTGTATTTCTGTCACTAATTTATGCTGCCCTCAGTCAGGTCAACATAAAGTTGATGACATGCTCCCTTTAAGACTGAAAAAAAAAAAAAAAAAGCTGTCGGAGGATGCACATCTCTTAATTTTGGAGTATCTCTGGAGGCCCATGTGCCAGGAGCTGGCGTACATTTCTAGAGTAATTAACACCGGTTTTCTGGCTAATAATAATAATAATAATAATAATGATAACTTAAAAAAATTGATGTACAAACATTAAATTGGAACACAGTCAATTACGTGAACCAAGGCAACGTTGTATATCAAGCAGATATGTTACTTAAAGAGTAACTAAACCTTCACTAAAAAAAAAAAAAAAAAAAAAAAAAAAAAAAATCACTGAATGTGCAGCGGAGCTTCTCAGAGCGCTCTGCACCTCTGGCTTGGCTCTGCTTTTGCAGCATATAGAGTGTGGATCCACAGAAAGTAGGTAGGATCCGTACTCAACATGCTGCAAGACCAAAGCAGAGCTGATGCAAGCTGAAGGAGCAGACAGGGTTGGGCGATATCAAAAATAATCCCACGATAACTATATTAAGAAATTTATTGGTATAACGATATATAGCGCTATAAATATCCATCTAGAAGAAGAAGAAGGGGAAAAAAACTAAAAAAACAACAACAAAAAAACACTCAAAAAACATGTACTCGTGTTTCCTTGTTGCCTCCATACATTGTAATGTCTCATTGATGCACCCATACAGTAATAGCTCTTATTTGCCCCACCAAGAACAGGGTTACTGCAACCCTCAAATCTGATGGAGCGGCAGGTTGGGAAAGCGCTCTGCTGTTCCATTCATTCTTTATGGGAGTACTGGAGATAACTGATCGCTGCCATCTTCAGCACTCCCACAGAAAATGGGACATGCTAGCAGAAACCCCTGATAAGTGGGTTGTTCAGTGTGCGCCCATCATAAGTGCACATTGGCATCATAAACATGCCTTTCAGTCAAATAAAACATTGGTTGTCATTTACTAAAGACCGCTGCTTCCCGTCTTAGTCCCTACACACTGGAGCCATATTACCTCAGCCTTGGCCTGTGGCTCTCCACGTAGCAGCCACTGGAGCATAGCGACTGTTATCCAGTACCGGGTCTCCTGGCTCCGGGGGTTAACAGCAGTTAGATGCCATTTTTTGGTGAGGTAAAGGACCCGAGATTACATTATGCCCATGTGACTAGGGTTGTTCACCGCGTAGGAGATATTTTTTTATATTTTAAATAGCTCTGACTTGAATAGGGGGAACGGTGTTTGAATAGGGTGTCAGACACACAACCTCCTTGGACTGCCGGAAATAGCGGACATCTTCTACTTGGCTATTTCCAGCAGCTCCAAAGAGCTGAATGGAAGAGCAGCTTGCTCTTTGATTGGGGGGAGCCTAGACGCCTCTCAGGTTCAATTTGTTATACCAAGTTGAGTATTGAAAAGTGGAAACAAGGTCTAGTCTCCCTATGTGTTATATGCATTAGAATACATTTTCTTCATTTAGTGAAGCAGCATTTGGTCCCTTATCAAGGCTCTCCGTATTGGGTCAGAAAACTCTTTAACAGCGCAAAATAATACAAATTAACATAAAAATAAATAAATAAATAAATACATACATACATACATACATACACCTTCACGATGGTTTACACCATGCCGCATTACTGGAGTGTAATATATGGATGAGGCACTGAGAAGCCTACCACAGTAATTCCAACTTCTCTGAGCAAGAAATTGGTTGGGATTAATCTCTGCAGCAGGAACGTTCCTTACAGGTTAGAAAACTTTAGAAGAATGCTCAAACTCACTTGGAATGACCTTTCCATGGTAATTGCAAAGTAATATTCTCTCCTGGGATATCTGCGCTCACAGATGAACACATGGTTACATATTCTGCCCTTCTCTCCTGTCTGCTTCGTAAATAGCTTCTTCCCAATCATCTGTGAGGAAATATCTTTGGCTTCTTCTGGCCTAAAATGAAAGAACAAAAAAACAAACCGAGTCTTATAAATGTCAGCACCCTGACACTGCTATTTGGTGCTAACACCCCCGCTCAGACAGATAAATCCATTCACAAACACTTTTATAAACTGTGCATCTCTGACATCATCGACCCGTGTATAGAAACAACTGAAACCAGATTCTCTGGACATTGAGTCATGAATTGGAGATACTGAAAAAGCTCATAATCACAGACACATTTTACCAGTCATGCCTTGTATAGGACTCCATAACAGCATCAAGGTGTGAGCAAAGTAAACTCAACTAGATATCGTGATCCCAGAATTTCACCTTTAACCCCTTTATGAACAAGCCTAAATAGGCCTTAATGACCAGAGACTTTTGTGCGATTTAGCGCACATGGTAATTGAATGTTTTTTGTGGAGTTTTTTTATTTGCAGGACTGTATACAATATAAAAAAAAAAAAGTGCAACATTGACACCTAGGGGTTTTTATTACCGTATTTTCACTTTATAAGACGCTCTTTTTAGCAAGAAAAATAATCTTGCTAAAAAAGTACCTTTGGCCTCATGCACACAACCGTTTTTTTTTTTTTGTTTTGTTTTTTTTAAGGTCCGCAGGTCCGTGATCTGTGACCATTTTTTCATCCGTGGGTCTTCCTTGATTTTTGGTGTCCGCCTGTCCGTGTGGAGTCAAACGGATCCGTCCTGAATTACAATGCAAGTCAATGGGGACGGATCCGTTTGACGTTGACACAATATGGTGCAATTGCAAACGGTTCCGTCCCCATTGACTTTCAATGTAAAGTCGGAGTCCCTTTTATACCATCGGATCAGAGTTTTCTCCAATCCGATGGAATATTTTAACTTCAAGGGTCCCCATCACCATGGGAACGCCTCTATGTTAGAATATACCATCAGATTTGAGTTTGATCGTGAAACTGAGATCCGACAGTATATTCTAACACAGAGGCGTTCCCATGGTGATGGGGACGCTTCAGGTTAGAATATAATAAAAGAACTGTGTACATGACCCCCCCCCCCCCCCTGTATTTAACACATTGGTGGCCAGTGCGGCCGGCCCCCCTCCCTCCCCTGTAGTTAACACATTGGTGGCCAGGAAACACGGATCATGGATGCGGCTGCAAAACGGTGCATTTTCCGATTTTTCCATGGACCCATTGAAAGTCAATGGGTCTGCGAAAAAACACAGAAAACGGCACAACGGCCACGGATGCACACAACGGTCGTGTGCACGAGGCCTAAGTCTTATAAACAGCAATCAGGGAGATCCAGCGTGGTCAGACCCTCTGACTGCTTCCTTAATGATCCGGCAGACCGCACATTCAGTGCTTTGTCTGATCCGTGAGAGAGCTGTGCATCTGCTCAACTTCTCTCTACCTGCACGACACCAATCTGTGTTATCAGCAGCAGGAGAGCACATGGGAAGGAAGGTCCTACAACTGTACTGAAACAAAATGAAAACTCAAGGTACAGCTTAAGGACCTTTGATGATGTCATCAATGGGAGGAGCCAGAACAGAAGAAGAACTATACAACCAGGACTAGTGCAGGGAAATCTGAGTTTTATTAAAGATAAGAGTGATTGTGTGTGTGTGTGTGTGTGTGTGTGTGTGTGTGTGTGTGTGTGTGTGTGTGAGAGAGAGAGAGAGTGATTGTGTGTGTGTGTGTGTGTGTGTGTGTGTGTGTGAGAGTGAGAGTAATTGTGTGAGAGAGAGAGTGATTGTGTGAGAGAGAGTGATTGTGTGAGAGTGAGAGTGATTGTGTGAGAGTGAGAGTGATTGTGTGAGAGTGAGAGTGATTGTGTGAGAGTGAGAGTGATTGTGTGAGAGTGAGAGTGATTGTGTGAGAGTGAGAGTGATTGGTGAGTGAGAGTTGAGAGTGAGGATTGTGTGAGAGTGAGAGTGATGTGTGGAGAGTGAGAGTGATTGTGTGAGAGTGAGAGTGATTGTGTGAGAGTGAGAGTGATTGTGTGAGAGTGAGAGGATGTGTGAGAGTGAGAGTGATTGTGTGAGAGTGAGAGTGATTGTGTGAGAGTGATTGTGTGAGAGTGAGAGTGATTGTGTGTGAGTGAGAGTGATTGTGTGAGAGTGAGAGTGATTGTGTGTGTGTGTGTGTGTGTGTGTGTGTGGTGTGTGTGTGTGTGTGTGTGTGTGAGGATTGTGTGTGAGTGATGTGTGAGAGTGATTGTGTGAGAGTGATTGTGTGAGAGTGATTGTGTGAGAGTGATTGTGTGAGAGTGATTGTGTGAGAGTGATTGTGTGAGAGTGATTGTGTGAGAGTGATTGTGTGAGAGTGATTGTGTGAGAGTGATTGTGTGAGAGTGATTGTGTGAGAGTGATTGTGTGAGAGTGAGAGTGTGTGTGTGTGTGAGTGATTGTGTGAGAGTGAGAGTGTGTGTGAGAGTGAGAGTGTGTGTGTGTGAGAGTGAGAGTGTGTGTGTGTGTGTGTGTGAGAGTGAGAGTGTGTGTGTGTGAGAGTGAGAGTGTGTGTGTGTGAGAGTGAGAGTGTGTGTGTGTGAGAGTGTGTGTGAGTGAGAGTGAGAGAGAGTGAGAGTGAGTGTGAGTGTGTCTCTGTGTCAGAGCTGGATAGGTAATGCAGGAGCACATAGCATTATAAATCAGTATAATGCCATGTGCCTCTGCTTGACGTTACTTCTACCAGAAACATACATACAAAGTAAGATTCTGTGGGTGATAGGAACGAAATTCCCGCAATAGACTCGTGTGAAACAGCCCTAAAAAGGTAACAGGAGCCGAATTTTCTGTTATCTAAACCTGGGGTGTGTTTTATAATGTGGTGCATCTTATAAAGCAAAAAAGAAATATATATTTTTTTTTTAACCACTTAAGGACCACAGGTTTATACCCCCCTAGTGACCAGGCCCTTTTTTACAAATCGGCACTCCACAACTTTAGCAGTTTATCGCTCGGTCATGCAACTTACCACCCAAATGAATTTTACCTTCTTTTCTTCTCACTAATAGAGCTTTCATTTGGTGGTATTTCATTGCTGCTGACATTTTTACTTTTTTTGTTATTAATTGAAATTTAACGATTTTTTTGCAAAAAAATGACATTTTTCACTTTCAGTTGTAAAATTTTGCAAAAAAAAACACATCCATATATAAATTTTTCGCTTAATTTATTGTTCTACATGTCTTTGATAAAAAAAAATGTTTGGGTAAAAAAAAAATGGTTTGGGTAAAAGTTATAGCGTTTACAAACTATGGTACAAAAATGTGAATTTCCGCTTTTTGAAGCAGCTCTGACTTTCTGAGCACCTGTCATGTTTCCTGAGGTTCTACAATGCCCAAACAGTAGAAAACCCCCACAAATGACCCCATTTCGGAAAGTAGACACCCTAAGGTATTCGCTGATGGGCATAGTGAGTTCATAGAAGTTTTTATTTTTTGTCACAAGTTAGCGGAAAATGATGATTTATTTTTTATTTTATTTTTTTCTTACAAAGTCTCATATTCCACTAACTTGCGACAAAAAATAAAAAATTCTAGGAACTCGCCATGCCCCTCATGGAATACCTTGGGGTGTCTTCTTTCCAAAATGGGGTCACTTGTGGGGTAGTTATACTGCCCTGGCAATTTAGGGGCCCAAATGCGTGAGAAGTACCTTGCAATCAAAATCTGTAAAAAATGGCTGGTGAAATCCGAAAGGTGCAATTTGGAATATGTGCCCTTTTGCCCACCTTGGCTGCAAAAAAGTGTCACACATCTGGTATCGCCGTACTCAGGAGAAGTTGGGGAATGTGTTTTGGGGTGTCATTTTACATATACCCATGCTGGGTGAGAAAAATATCTTGGTCAAATGCCAACTTTGTATAAAAAAATGGGAAATTTTGTCTTTTGCCAAGATATTTCTCTCACCCAGCATGGGTATATGTAAAATGACACCCCAAAACACATTCCCCAACTTCTCCTGAGTACGGCGATACCACATGTGTGACACTTTTTTGCTGCCAAGGTGGGCAAAGGGGCACACATTCCAAAGTGCACCTTTCGGATTTCACCAGCCATTTTTTACAGATTTTGATTTCAAACTACTTCTCACACATTTGGGCCCCTAAATTGCCAGGGCAGTATAACTACCCCACAAGTGACCCCATTTTGGAAAGAAGACACCCCAAGGTATTCCATGAGGGGCATGGCGAGTTCCTCGAATTTTTTATTTTTTGTCGCAAGTTAGTGGAATATGAGACTTTGTAAGGAAAAAAATAAAAATAAAAAAAAATCATCATTTTCGGCTAACTTGTGACAAAAAATAAAAAATTCTAGGAACTCGCAGTGCCCCTCACGGAATACCTTGGGATGTCTTCTTTCCAAAATGGGGTCACTTGTGGCGTAGTTATACTGCCCTGGCAATTTAGGGGACCATATGCGTGAGAAGTACCTTGCAATCAAAATGTGTAAAAAATGGCTGGTGAAATCCTAAAGGTGCTCTTTGGAATGTGTGCCCCTTTGCCCACCTTGGCTGCAAAAAAGTGTCACACATCTGGTATCGCCGTACTCAGGAGAAGTTGGGGAATGTGTTTTGGGGTGTCATTTTACATATACCCATGCTGGGTGAGAGAAATATCTTGGCAAAAGACAACATTTCCCATTTTTTTATACAAAGTTGGCATTTGACCAAGATATTTATCCCACCCAGCATGGGTATATGTAAAATGACACCCCAAAACACATTGCCCAACTTCTCCTGAGTACGGCGATACCACATGTGTGACACTTTTTTGCAGCCTAGATGCGCAAAGGTGCCCAAATTCCTTTTAGGAGGGCATTTTTAGACATTTCGGTCCCAGACTTCTTCTCACGCTTTAGGGCCCCTAAAAAGCCAGGGCAGTATAAATACCCCACATGTGACCCCATTTTGGAAAGAAGACACCCCAAGGTATTCAATGAGGGGCATGGCGAGTTCATAGAAAAAAACATTTTTGGCATAAGTTAGCGGAAATTGATTTATTTTTTTTTTTTTCTCACAAAGTCTCAATTTCCGCTAACTTGGGTCAAAAATTTAAAACTTTCATGGACTCAATATGCCCCTCATGGAATACCTTGGGGTGTCTTCTTTCCAAAATGGGGTCAGTTGTGGGGTGTTTGTACTGCCCTGGCATTTGAGGGTCTCCGCAATCATTACATGTATGGCCAGCATTAGGAGTTTCTGCTATTCTCCTTATATTGAGCATACAGGTAATGAGATTTTTTTTTCCCGTTCAGCCTCTGGGCTGAAAGAAAAAAATGAACGGCACAGATTTCTTCATTCGCATCGATCAATGTGGATGAAAAAATCTCTGCCCAAAAAAAAAAAAGGAGGGGAAAGGCGTCTGCCAGGACATAGGAGCTCCGCCCAACATCCATACCCACTTAGCTCGTATGCCCTGGCAAACCCGATTTCTCCATTCACATCAATCGATGTGGATGAATAAATCATTGCCGGGATTTTTTATATTTTTTTTATATATATACAAAGTGTTTGCCAAAGCATAGGAACGCCGCCTCCTCCTCAGCTCGTATGCCTCGGCAAACGTATCTGTCACTGCAGAGGAGAAAATCCCGTCTTGCAGCGCCGCATACACCGACTTGCGTGTAATCTGACAGCAGCGCAATGCTTCTGTCAGAATGCACATCGGTGCTGCAGCTGCTTGATCGCTTGGTCCACCTAGAAGGTAAAAAAAAAAAAAAAAAAAAAAAACCAGGCCGCAACGCAATAAATTTATTAACATTAACTTTTATAAACTTTTGAAACAGAACAATAACTTTTTTGCTAACCGGTGATTTTTTTTTTGTTTTTTTTTTTTTACCTTTATTGAACAAACCTCTCCTTCCCCATGGGACAATGTGCAAAGCGCAAATCGCCCAGAGATGCGGCGAAGTACATTATGCACTTTGTCCCAGGTGAAAGGAGAGGTTTGTGGCAGCTCTGTGTGAAAGGGCCCTAAGACCCCTGTGTGCCTGTCCTGTGTACGCAATCCCTATGCTAATAGTGTACCTGAGTGTGGAACTTGCGGAAACACTCCCCTATGCATAGGGCAGGCTGGTCAGGACAGTCAGGACAAAAAAAGGTGGTGTCACGCCTTATTCCACCCCTGCTACAGACACGACATCTTTTTCTTGTGGAACGTTGAGTTGGGGTACCAGGATAGACAGACGGGAAGTGTCTGCCATGTAGCCGGCTCACTACATCAGGGCCTTGGGGCACGGACCCTCCTGGATACAGGATTTCCGAAATGATCTCTTCCTGGAATTTTAGGAAGGATCCTGTTCTCCCAGCCTTACTGTAGAGAACAAAACTATTGTACATCGCCAATTGGATCAAATAAACAGACACCTTCTTATACCAGCGTCTGGTGCGTCGGGACACTAAATAGGGAGCCAACATCTGGTCATTGAAGTCCACCCCTCCCATGTGAAGGTTATAGTCGTGGACAGAGAGGGGTTTCACAATGACTCCAGTTGCCCGTTCAATTTGGACAGTCGTGTCTGCGTGAATGGTGGACAGAAGGTAAACGTCCCTCTTGTCCCTCCACTTCACTGCGAGCAGTTCTTGGTCACACAAGGCAGCCCTCTCCCCCCGTGCAAGTCGGGTACTAACGAGCCGTTGGGGGAAGCCCCGGCGACTAGGTCGCGCGGTACCACAGCATTGAATTCCGACTATATGTAAGTGCCGAAAGAGGGCCACGCTTGAGTAAAAATTGTCCACGTATAAGTGGTACCCCTTGTGGAATAAGGGTGACACCAAGTCCCAGACAATCTTGCCACTGCTCCCCAGGTAGTCAGGACATCCGACCGGCTCCAGTTTTGAGTCTTTTCCCTCATAGACCCTAAAACGATATGTATAGCCTGTGGCCCTTTCACAGAGCTTATACAGTTTGACCCCATACCGGGCGCGCTTGCTGGGGATGTACTGTTTTATGCCAAGGCGCCCGGTAAAATGTACTAGGGACTCGTCTATGCAGATGTTTTGATTAGGGGTATACGCATCTGCAAATCTGGATGACAAATGGTCTATGAGGGGCCGAATTTTATGGAGCCGGTCATAAGCAGGGTGGCCTCTTGGATGACAGGTGCTATTGTCCGTAAAATGCATAAAGCACATGATGGCCTCAAAACGTGCCCTAGACATTGCAGCAGAGAACATGGGCATGTAATGTATTGGGTCTTTAGACCAATATGACCGCAATACATTTTTTTTAGTTAGACCCATGCTGAGGATAAGGCCCAAAAAAATTTTAAACTCGGAAACAGTGACTGGTTTCCACCGGAAAGGCTGGGCATAGAAGCTTTCCGGATTGGCGGTAATAAACTGTGTGGCGTAGCGGTTGGTTTCTGCCACAACTAGGTCATAGAGATCCGCGGTGAAGAACAGCTCAAAAAACTGAAGGGCCGATCCTAAATGAGCCGTCTCCACGCGAACTCCAGACTGGGCGGTGAAAGGGGGCAATACGGGTGCGGCGGAATCAGGGGATTGCCAATTAGGATTTGCCAGCACCTCTGGGAGACTAAGGGTTCTACGGGCCTGTGAACGTGGTGGCTGCGACGGGGGAGTTATTGCACGTGCCACCGTACCAGTGCTCGCCACTTCACCAGGGAATACGGCAGTGCTGGTAGAAGGTCCAGGCTGTGCTGCGCTGCTGGTGTATGCCGCACCATAAACAAGATCAGCGCTAGCACCACTCTGCTGCAAATGAGGATCATCATGCAGGGTAGGCAGAACTCTTACATGGGATCGGGTACGTCTGGCCGTAGCAGGGACCTCTACCTCGTCATCCTCACTAGCCGTTAGAGTGCCACTGCTGTCTACAGGTTCATATTCTGAACCACTGGATTCAGCGGATAAGGCGTCCCTATCGCTTTCATCCATCACGGTCAGAATCCTGTAGGCCTCTTCAGCGGAATACCCCTTGTTTGACATTTTGGGTTCACTAAATTTAGGGGGTATTCCTCTGAGACTACCCAGGAAAAAGAGCAAACCTGCTTAGTAAAAAGGAGTGCTTGCGAAGTAAAGCTGCGATCGCTAATAAAGATCCAAAAAGCTCAAAAGTGATCTTTTATAGCGGCGCAGCGATTTTACGTTTTTTGCAGTGATCAGAAAAAAAAAATTCTGTCACTGCGGTGGGGCGGACTGAACGCAAGTGTGCGCACAAGATCAGGCCTGATCGGGCGAACACTGCGTTTTTTGTAGAACCTAAGGTGACCCTAATGTACTTATATAGATCTGATTGCGATCAGTATTGATCACTTACAGATACTATATAGTACTAGTGCTGATTAGCGACAGCGATGACGCTAATCAGCGACTAATCGGTGACTGCGGTGCGGTGCGGTGGGCGCTAAACTACCTAGCAAGTAGCTAACTACCTGGCAGGGGTGAGGGACCCTTACAGGGGGGGTGATCAATGACAGGGGGGTGGACAAGGGGGTGATCAGGGAGTCTAATATGGGTGATCAGGTGCTAAATAAGGGGTTAATAAATGACAGGGTAATATCTAATGTGTAGTGTGGTGTTTGGTGCTACTTACTGAGCTGCCTGTGTCCTCTGGTGGTCGATCCAAGCGAAAGGGACCACCAGAGGACGAGGCAGCAGTTATATCAGACGCTATTTTCAAAATAGCGTCTGACATAACCATTTCATTGGACGATTCAAAAATCTACAGCCTGCCAGCCAATGATCGCGGCCGGCAGGCTGCAGATGAACTTGTGCACTATGCGTTCCTGTGAACGCGCGCTCCTGTGTGCGCGCGTTCACAGGAAATCTCGGCTCACGCGAGATGACGCCAATCGGCGTTAGCGTAGCCTGGGAGCGCCGCAGAGATGACGCCTTTCGGCGTTAGAGTAGCGGTAAGAGGTTAAAAAGGTAATATGCTTTTCTAATTTTATTTTTTGGGGGGAAAAACTGCAAGAACTTAAAAAAAAAATATTTTTAAAACTTTTTTTTAAAATATGTAAACGGACAACAAACAAAATAAATCATTAAAACGGGTTCCCTATTTTAAAGTTGGTCGTTTTGATATGTTATGTATAGTTTTGTGTACACAGGGCGACTATGGGGATGGTTTTGTTTAGCATAAGCGCTTAAATTTTTTTTTAAAAAATTTATTTGCATTATATTATATTCTTTACCTAATTTTTTAAATCTATTTTGTCATCATTAGAAGACCTTTGGCGGACACAGACACTTTTTTTGTATTTTGCATATTTTTTTTCACTGTAATTGAGACATCCAAAGGAGTCCCAGGCACAGGGGGAAAAACAGCCCCCTGTGGAGCAGTGTACAAAGGCAGAGCTGATGAGGGTCTGCTAAGACCCTGAAGCTCTCTTATGCCTGAGACACACCACAATCACTGGGTCCAATAGCAGCAGTGTAGCAGCTTCCTCTATTCACTGCATAGCACTCACTCTATGCAAATAACCACAGGAGAAGGTAGAAGTGTTAACCTCAGATCTGGGACCCAACCTGCTCCTACTACATGTGCGGCGCTCAAGATTAAAGCCCAGCATACACAGCGTTTGGCTATAAGCAGGTTAAAACATCACTTAAACTGTTAAGCCACGGCCTAGAGTTATAGACCACCAAAATTTTATAAATTTAAATTGTGTGACGGGGGAAGAAGAACAGACCTCCAATAGATAGATATAAAACCTATTTTATAGGGGTTTTCCAGTATTCAGATATAGATGGCAATCCGCAGGACAGGTCATCAATATCAGATGATGGGGGTGCAACACCCTGCATCCTCACCAATCAGCTGTTTTTGGCAGCCTCCAACACCAGAAACTTTAGAGTGGACAGAGCCAGCACCGGAAACTACACAGCAGATAGAGCCCGAAACAGAAGGTTTCATCCATCAAATAAACTGTGGATTAATGAAGTAATTAATTTATAAGCAGTATGTGTGCAGTCCATGTCCAAAGGTAATAAGCCATAAACTTACGAATAGACAATCTTTACTCCTCCTTTCAGGCCACCTTCAAATGTACCTTTTCCTCTTCCACCAGCCAGCACCTGGGCTTTGACCACCAAATCCTTGGAACCTTTAGGTAGAATTCAGAGAACAATTACTAAAATACAAATCAGTCGTTTAACATGTCACCACATCCAGAAGATCATAATACACTGCTCCCTCAAGGCAATATATTAATGCAAACATATTAATATTATCCAGTTTAAATTAAAAACCTATCTTGAGACCATAACTTTACAGGAAACTAGTAACTGGCCCCAATGCCCATCAATGCCATCCCAAAATAAGAAACAATGAAGTTTAAAGTAGTATTCCCACAAAACATTTTATTCTCTGACTTGTTATAAAGGTGCATGATGTAAAATGAAGTGAAGGTAATCTTCTTACCAGTGACTGTATTTGTTCGTTATAATCTCCCTTGTGATCCTCAGCTGTGTAATCTGACCAGCATTCTGACTCTCCAGGTAACGCAGCATTTTATGGGTAGACAGGAAGCGGGATCCTCTATGCCAGTGTTTCCCAACCAGTGTGCCTCTAGCTGTTGCAAAACTACAACTCCCAGCATGCCCGCACAGCCAAAGGCTGTCAAGGCATACTGGGAGTTGTAGTTTTGCAACAGCTGGAGGCACACTGGTTGGGAAACACTGCTCTATGCAATCCTATGGAAGCCTCAGTGTTGGTCTCATAGGAATGAACAGAGACGTAACTGACTTCATGCCCTGAGATCAGAGTGCTAATCACATGACACAGCTGAGGATCAGAATGGAGGGTTAACTCACAAATACAGTCACCAGTAAGATTACCTTCACTACAATTTACATCATGTACCTTTAACTGGTCAGAGAATTAAAATTTTTGTGGGAGTGCTTGTTTAAGAATAAGAAATGAAAAGCTAATCTGTAAATACAAATAATTTCAGTGAAAACAAGGCCATAACCACATTAGGATAATGGTCTCCATTTTACGTAAACACCCCAAAACTTCTAACATATACCTCCAGAGGACACCTGTGGTGTATCACACCGTATATCTAGATATTTAGTGAAATACAGTCATGAGACAACCCCTCTTTGAATTCTTATGGTTTTTCTTGTATCAGAATATAATAAAATAAATCAATCACTTTGGTCCTTAGACGGTCTTAAAATTAGCAAAACATCAGGTAAACACAACCCCCAACAGATCTCAGTTTCATTTATTCAACAAAAATAAGGCAGAAATGAAAATAAAAATAAAAAAAAAAAAAAAAAAAAATAGGTGCACCCCATGAATTAGTAGCTTGTAGAAACACTTTGCACCAATAACTTGAAGTAATCATTTTCTGAAGGATTTTTCACTCGGTCTTTACAAATGTTGCTTCGTTTATTGACGTTTGTGGGCTTTTGTTTATACACAGCTCTCTTAACCCCCTTCTACCCAGGACTAGTTTTCACCCTCCTGCCCAGGCCATTTTTGGCAAATCTGACATGTGTCACTTTATGTGGTAATTAGGGATGAGCGAATCGACTTCGGATGAAACATCCAAAGTCGATTCACATAATACTTGGTTTGAATACTGTACGGAGCGAGCGCTCCATACAGTATTAGAATGTATTGGCTCCTATGAGCTGAAGTTAATACTTCGCAAAGTCTTGTCTTCATAAATCAATTTCTACTGTAAAAAAATATTTTCCGAACTCTGGTTTGGTTCCAAGGTACCGAATTCGATTCGCTCATCCCTAGTGGCAATAACTTTGGAACACCTATTTATCCAAGCCATTCTAAGATTATTTTCTCGTAACACATTGTACTTCATGACATTCATAAATCTGAATTAATATATTTTCCCTTTATTTACGAAGAAAATCCCAAACTTACCAAAAATTTTTGATTTTCTACACCCCTCAAGTTACTCAAAATTGATTTTACAAACTTTGTTAACCCTTTAGTTGTTCCACAAGAATTGAAGGAAAACGGAGATGAAATTTATAAAATGTATTTACTTTTTGGGGTCAAATTTTCCATTTTATTAAATTTTTTTCTTTAACACATCGAGGGTTAATAGCTAAGCAAAACTCAATATTTATAACCCCGATTCTGCGGTTTACAGAAACACCCCCATAAGAGCACACGGCAGGGCGCAGAAGGAAAGAAGCAGACCAAGCAGAAGGAAAGAAGCAAAGAAGTGACCATGTTTTGGTAACTATAGGATTAGGGTGACAGTTTTATGGGTACTACATTGGGTACATATGATTTTTAGTCGCTCTATATTAAGTTTTTTGTTAGGAAAGGTATAAAAAAAAAAAAAAAAAAAAAAGTGTTTTGGCACCATAGTTTTTTTGTTTTTTTACAATGTCCATCTGACAGGTTATATCATGTGCTATTTTTATAGAGCAGGTAGTTACGGACGCAATGATATCAAATATGTCTATAAAGTATTTTTGAAAAAAATATTTGTTTTTGTGTCTCCATTTTCTGAGCGCCATATCTTGTGCAGGGTCTCTTTCAGGAAGAGTTGGCTTTTTTTTTTTTTTTTTTTGGGTACAATTTTTGGGTACATATGATTTTTTTGAGCATTCAGTATTAAACTTTAGGGGGCAAAGTGACCAAAATACTTGTAGTTTTGGCACAGTTTTTATTTAATTTATTCTTACAGCATTCACCTGTGGGGGTTAGATCATATGATATTTTTATAGAGCAGGTCGTTACGGACACTGCAATACCTAATATGTATACTTTTTTTTATTTAAGTTTTGCAGAAAAGCATTTTTGAAACAAAATAAAAAATTTATGTTTTAGCGTCTCCATAGTCTGAGAGCTTTTTTATTTTTTGACCAATTGTCTTCGGTAGAATCTAATTTTTTGCGGATGAGTCGACTGTTTTATTAATACCATTTTGTGGGGCGTACGCCATTTTGATCGCTTAGCGTTGCGCTTTTTGTGATGTAAGGTGACAGACAGGCTTTGACACAGTTTTTATTTATTTATTTTTCGGACGAGGTGGATCATGCGATATATTTATAGAGTCAGTCATTACGGACGCGGCGATACCTAATATATTTGTTTTGGGGGGTTTTCCCATTTTTTTTATTGGGGAAAAAGGGCATTTTTTCTTTTTTACTTGAAACTATTTTTTTAAAAACACTTTTTTAAAACTTTGTCTGTCCCACACTGGGACTTCAGCTTTTGGGGGTCTGATCCCATCTGCAATGCATTACAATACATCTGTATTGTAATGCATTGCCTGTTAATGTATTACACTGAGTAATACACTAAAAGGTTGCCTAGGAGACTGAGCCTGGGGCTGGATCTCCTCAGCCCCCGTAGAAAGCAGGTTCCCATGCCGTGCAAGGCATTAGGCAGCCTCTGCATGGCATCGGGCTGCATCGCCACCTATCGGGTCCTTGCCACAGCTGAGCGGGTTCCCAATGGGCTCCCTCACCCGCAGCAAACCCCTTCTATGCCCGGGTCCGCGCTGACTGCGGCATAGAAGGGGTTAATCAACCGGCATCAGCTTTTACAGTGATGCCAGCGGATACAGCAGGGGCCCGGCTATCAGACTGCTGTGCCTGGGTGCATGACCAGTTTTAGCCAAGCTTTAAAGGCTATGTACACCTTTGCATTGTAGTTATTTTGAGCTAAAAATCCTTTTTTTTCAAATGGTCTTTATTAACCATATGGAATCCTTTTTTCTGTACAGAGCCGAGATGCTCTACTAGCTGCCTGTGGATTTTTTGTCTTTTCCGTCATCTGAGGAGCAGACGGACTCCTTATCTCTGCTCTAACACATTATTAAAACACTCATTAAAGCTTAATCTTAATGATAAGAATGTGGCTTTAAAAAGTGTTTATGACCTCTCAGTAGTTTAGAGATGTGGCTTATTAGATGGTCGGCAGAAAAAGTGAAAGTCAAAGTACCAGTCACACAGTTAATAAAAAAAAAAATAAATAAAAACACTGTTGACCCTTTGTGACAGAGCTCAATATTTTTAAATTATGGCCAATTGAAATATGATTTTTAGCCAAAAAGAAGTTAAATGCCATCATAAAAAAAAATAAAAAATGATTGCTGATGTCCTTCTCCCTTGACATTGTGCTACCACATGCTCCAGACCATGAAACTGCCACAACTGTTTTATAGAGGCAGTCACACTTGTTGATGATAATTAATCATTTGATTACCAACCAAGGCTATTACTTACCCTCCTTATTTGTATGGAAGCCTTACAAAATTGTGGCTAAATAAAAATAGTTTTAAGCATGTGATGCTCCTTTAAACTCACCTGGGGCAAGTAACAGGTGTGGGCAATATAAAAATAAATAAATAAATAAATAAAAAAAATCACACATGAAAGCAGATAAAAAAGGAGAGACGTTCACTTAGTCTTTGCATTGTGTGTCTGTGTGTGCCACACTAAGCATGGACAACAGAAAGGAGGAGAAGAGAACTGTCTCAGGACTTGAGAAACAAAATTGTGGAAAAATATCAACAATCTCAAGGTTACAAGTCCATCTCCAGAGATCTAGATTTGCCTTTGTCCACAGTGCACAACATTATCACTGTACATCACTGTAGCGTGGGCGTGGATGGAAGAGAAAAATTGATGAAAGGTGTCAACGCAGGATAGTCCTGATGGTGGATAAGCAGCCCCAAACAAGTTCCAAAGATATTCAAGCTGGCCTGCAGGCTCAGGGAGCGTCAGTGTCAGCGCGAACTGTCGACATTTAAATGAAATGAAACGTCAGGAGACCCAGGAGGACCCCACTGCTGACACAGACATAAAAAAGCAAGACTACATTTTGCAAAAATGAACTTGAGTAAGCCAAAATCCTTCTGGGAAAACATCTTGTGGACAGATGAGACCACGATAGAGCTTTCTGGTAAAACCCATTCTACTGTTTACCGAAAACGGAATGATGCCTACACAGAAAATAACACAGTACCTACAGTGAAATATGGTGGAGGTTCATTGATGTTTTGGGGTTGTTTTGCTGCCTCCGGCACTGGGTGCCTTAAATGTGTGCAAAGAATCATGAAATCTGAGGATTATCAACGGATTTTGGGTCGCAGTGTAGAGCCCAGTGTCAGAAAGCTGGGTTTGCGAACGAGATATGGATGGCAACAGAAATGGATGGCAACAAAGCGCTGGAGAGTTCTGAAGTGGCCAGCAATGAGTCCAGATTTAAATCCCATTGAACACCTGGGGAGAGATCTTAAAATTGCTGCTGGAAAAAGGTGCCCTTCTAATAAGAGACCTGGAGCAGTTTGCTAAGGAAGAGTGGGCCAAAATTCCGGGTGAGAGGTGTCAGAAGCTTATTGATGGTTATCGGAAGCGACTGAGGTCAGTTATTTTTTTCCAAAGGGTGTGCAACCAAATATTACGTTAAGGGTCCATTCACACGTCCGTTGTTTCTTTCCTTGCGGAACAGATCTGGACCAGTTCTGTACCCATTCATTTTCAATGGGTCCCAGAAAAAAAAAAAATCTGACATTGAGCTGTCCGATTTTTTTCAGGACCCATTGAAAATGAATGGGTACAGAACTGGTCCAGATCTGTTCTGCAAAAAACGGAACAGATCAGGAAAGAAACAACGGACGTGTGAATGGACCCCAAGGGTGCCAATAATTTTGTCTAGCCCAATTGTGGAGTTTGGTGTAACATGATGTCCAGTTTGCTTTTTTCCTCCCTTTTTTGGTTGTGGGTGTGTGATTATATATTTTATATATATATATATATATATATATATATATATATATATATATATATATATATATATATATATATATATATATATATATATATATATATATATATATATATATATATAAAAATCCAACGGGAGCACCACCAGGAGTCGGGTGCAATATCCACAGAGGCAGCGGCAATGCCCCAACAATATAGTTCAAAGAAAGCAGGACTGCACTCCAAATAAAAGTGAAAAATCAGTGGAGCTTTATTCACCCATAATTTTGGCAACTTTGCCAAAATTATGGGTGAATAAAGCTCCACTGATTTTTCACTTTTATTTGGAGTGCAGTCCTGCTTTCTTTGAACTATATATATATATATATATATATATATATATATACACACACACACACACACACACACACACACACACACATATATATACACATACATATACACACACACACACACACACTCGCAAGACCTTGATTCCATGTGGGGTCAAGGACCTCATCGTCCGCCACATCATCTTTCATCCAGTCTTCACCCCTGCCCTCCTCGTCAGTCTGCACACTGCAGAAATCCACAGCAGTTGGCACCTGTGTTTCGTCATCATCCGAGACGTGCTGCGGTGGTCCTCCCATGTACTCATCCTGTAACATAAGTGGTTGGGCATCGGTGCACTCAACCTCTTCCACTTCTGGGGCAGAGTTATGTGGATGGCCCTGGGAAACCCTGCTAACAGAGTCATCAAAAAGCAGAAGGGACTGCTGTATGACTTAAGGCTCAGACTGCTTGCCTGATTTGCAAGGGGGTGAGGTGAAAGACTGATGGCCATGGGCTGCAGGTGCCAACTCTGATCTTTCAGCAGGAGACTGGGTGGGAGACAATGTAAAGGAACTGGAGGCACTGTCAGCCACCCAATCTACTATCGCCTGTACTTGTTCTGGCTTCACCATTCGTAGAGCCACATTCGGGCCTACCAAATAACGCTGAAGGTTCTGTCGCCTACTCGCACCTGAGGAAGGTGTTTCAGTTGTGCGTGTAGCTGGCACAGATCGACCAAGTTCTCTCCCTGCAACAGGAGCTCCACCAACACCAGCAGCACCACGACCAGGGCCACGTCCCTTATTTGACGCTTTCCCCATTCTTTGCATTCACCCACCAAACTAACAGATGGTTTTTGTCAGGCAATGTGTGACAGCCGAATTTAATACAATTACTTCACGGCCACAAAAAATGTGAGTTTGTCAAACAATGTAATAGCAGAATTGACTGGTTTTATTTTCACTGGCAGGTATGCACTGCAGGCCGCAGGGGTACTTTACCACCAAAAAAAGGGGAATGTGTCCCCCTGGAATCTAACAGATGGATTTAATGTAAGAAAAATCCAAGGCAGCACACAGATATCCGTGAAAAAAAGGGTATTTTATTCACCCATGTGTAGACAGCAACGTTTCAGCTCACTCCATGGAGCCTTTGTCAACCCATGGATTTAATGAATAGATTTTCCCTGTCAGATATTCAGCACAGGGGTACCTCACAGAATAAAAAAAATGTGAATATGTCCATATGCGGTGCAGGTGTCAAAAAAAAAAAAAAAAAAAAAAAAAACCCTAGATGTCGCCCACTGAGCTACTAGAACAAGATTAAAGTAATGTCCCTAGCACACATGCAGTTGCAAAAATGGTCGCCGACACCCACCTAACAAACCGACTGATTAAAGCTTATTTATCTGTGGCACTGGGGTCAAGGGCACAAAAATGTAGCATAGCACCCACAAAAATAAATCACTGTAGTTTGCATATTTAACACCAAGAACACCAGAATTGTGTCCTAATCTCTCCCTCACAGCTGCAGCATCCTCTCCCTACACTAGCAAGAGCTGATGTGACGTGCGGCGCTTCGTGACTCCAACGTCTAAGGGCACTCAAGTTAAACGCTTGTTGATTGGCAGCCTTTCAAAAAACGCCATTAATTCGCCGAACACCGATCTCTAACTTATACAAAAATGTTCGGGTACAAAAAAAAAAAAAAAAAAAAGTTCGGTACGAACCTGAACTTTACAGTTCGGGTTCGCTCAACCTTAGTTACGAAGCATAACAAATCTAGGAGAATGCTTTAAAAAATAGAAGTGTTCATTTATTTTTATCAAAATGATAAAAGTGAATGAGCAAATGAGAAATCTAAATCAAATCAATATTTGGTGTGACCACCATTTGCTTTTTCCCACTTTTAATGTGTTTATTGTCTTTGCAGGGCTGTTGTGATTTAGGGGACACATATAGGCGAGTTTGCTCTTCCTCTCACTGATCGGATGCTTAAATGCAAAACATAGGTAACAAGTAGCAACACAGTATATGTGCAAGTTCTGCTCTCCTGAGTGTAGATGCCCACTGGCATAGAGATATGTATTAAATAGAGTAGGTTTCTGCCTGGACACAGGTCCCCTTGCCATGGTAGGTGGGCACAGATGTGTTTAATCAAAATATATTTCCCAAGAACCTCAGAGTAATTTACCATATAGAAATGGGGTGTACTTTATACATAAACTTTGTTTAGTGCTGTGAGAGCGCTGTTATATTCTGTGACCACCCTTTGCCTTCACTTCTTTTAGGTACACTTCCCGAAAGTCAGGGATTCTGTAGGATTACAGTCAGGTGTAGAATTAGTCAATTGTACCAAACTGGTGATAATGATCTTCATTTCGATATGTAGATTAAAACACAGAAACATCTGTGTAGGAGGCTTAAAATTGGGTGAGGACCAGCCAAACTGCTACAAAGGTGAGGGGGGTGGGGGGGGGGGATTACCCCTTTAAGTACCTACTTTTCAGACAAGGCTAAACTATGCCAAAAAGTACACCAATTAGCACCAATGGTTAGCCAGATTCTTGGTGCAGACACCGCATTAAATCTGCACCATTGATTCTGAACCACAAGAGGTCATGTTTGCAGACACTCCTATGAGGCTACATTCACACATGGCCATTTTCAACCAATTTTGTATCCATTTTCTGTCCGTTTTGCATCAGTTTTTAAAGTGTTTCTGTCACCTGAAAAATGGGTATTAGGCTGTCTGACATTAGTGATGTGCTAATGTCAGCCAAACAACTATATTAGTGCCATCTCACTGCCTAAAGCCTTTGAGAAAAACTAACTTTTATAATATGCTAATTAGAGGCTCTGTTTGCCCACCTCTTTTCACTCCCTTCTTCACTTGATTGACAGGGCCAGGGCAGAGCTGCTCTCTTCCCGTCGGCGTGTCTGCAGTGTAAATCTCGCGCCGTTCGGTATTCGGCGCAGGCACTGCAGACAAGGCCCTGTCAATCAAGTGAAGAAGGGCTTGAAAAGTATAATGTTTACTGTAGCGCCCAGCATTAATAATGTGCAGGGTTTTTTTATGCCGAAAAAATAAATAAAAAAATACTCACCTCATCCACTTGCATGTGCAATCGCTCCTCTTGATGCTGAAGGACCTACACTACGCAGGTCGCAGGTCCTTTAGAATCAAGAGAGAAGTGATTGCCTCTGCTCATGCAAGTGGATGAGGAGAGTTTTTTTAATTTTACCCCTAAAAAGCCATTTTCCAGTAGTGTAGACTGTTAGTGGATGCACTTCTGTCTAATGCCATTAAAAGTGGTCCTATTGATTTCAATGGGGTCAGTCTGTCCAGGACGCCCTATTTTTTGATGCACAGTGTACTTTTAAAAAAAGTGTTATCTAATCACGAGGCAAAACAGCTTAACGATTGCAATGTTTCAAGCATCAATGCTAAAGATTTAGAAAAGAAACAATTTACTCCACAGGAATCTGTCAAGAAGATGAAACAAAAATGTACAACTGTGTATACAAATAGTCAAATGGATATTCCGCACTTCAAGTAAAAGCTATTTGTAGACATCAATAGTAATTCTGCATACACCAAGACTGATTTCCCCTCTTACAATAAATACACAACAGTTTGATACTGAACCAGCAGAATCCCAGAAGAATTGAATGGTTTCCCACAGGGTGGATTTGATTTAAATCTTACCAATTTAAATCACGATTTAAATCACTAGTCAGTAAGGCTTCATTTAAATCATAGTTTTCTACATAAAAGACAAATTCTTGCTGGTATAACTTATAATATGCAAGAAGATGAAGATTTTTTAGAATAACAACTTTTTATATTAGTTCGATTCTGTATTTATAGGTTTGTAGAGGTTAGTATTAAGGTCTTTTTCTCAACTCTATTCATGTTATAACATTTTTGCGGTAAAGAGGCATGTGATCTCTGCTGAGTCAAATTCAGTTTTGAGAACTGCAAAAGTAAACCAAGCATCTGTGATAATATCTTGTAGGCAGAGAAACTGCCCAATAATCTTACAAAAACCTCTGGAAGAGCAGGACATTAATCCATTCACAATGGAATTTATTTACCAAAACAATTAAACATATACAGTGGTCCCTAAAGTTACAATATTAATTGGTTCCAGGATGACCATTGTATGTTGAAACCATTGTAAGTTGAGTAATCAGTTCCACAGCCCCAAAATGTCATCCAAGATATGAGAAAATGAAGATTTAAGAAAAATAAGCAGATAACTAACGAAGATAAAACAAGTCTTTACATATAACAGTCTGGAATAGCTGCTAACTAGCTACTAATACAGCTATTTTACCAGAGAAGTGGACAAGATTTGTTGGGTCTGAGTCTGAGACATTGTATGTCGAGTCTGGTTTCAACTTAAGATAGGTCAGAAAAGACCATTGTATGTTGAAAATATTGTATCCTGAGGCCATTGTATCTTGAGGGATTACTGTGCAGCCTTATTCTACATAATTAAAAAACAAATCTTTATTTCATGACGAAATAACCTTTGGATGGCAATATATGTTTCTCAAAAAGCATTTTATATTTTAAAAAAAATCCGGAAAAAATAAATAAAAGATTTTTTTTAAATCATACCAGAAAATTACCGGTGAAAAAACGAAGGGGAGGGAATATATGGGCCGTCATGGCGATTTCATGGAAACTGAATTACCGGTAAGTCTAATTCTGGTTTTCCCATATCATCACCATGACGGCCACAAGGAGAGTTATAAAATTATTTTTTATGGGTGAGGGGCAACCGCTTGAAGAACTTTCTGACCAAAGGAGAGGCCAGAGGTTCCAGATAAATCTAAGCGGTAACGTTTCACAAACGTGTGAATACTAGACCAGGAGGCGGCCCTGCATATATCCTCCAGGGAGGCCCCTGCTCTTTCAGCAAAAGTAGTGGAGACAGCTCTGGTAGAATGTGCCCTAACATTGGAAGGAGGATCCAGATTTTGATTCTTATAGCATAGTGTAATGGTGTCTTTTATCCATCTTGCAATGGAGGATTTTGAGATCCTGGATCCCTTATTTTTTCCAGCAAATTGGACAAGCAGGCTGTCAGACTTCCTGAAGTCCCTAGTGGCTTCTAAGTATCTAAGGACTGTACGCGTAACATCAAGGGAATTACATTTCTCTTCCTCCTGACCCTTAGGATTGTTGAAAAAGGATGGAAGGAAGATCTCTTTGCCTCTGTTGCGGTCTGAGGCTACCTAATTTAAGCACAATCTTATCAGTGATGGCAAGGTATGGTTCCCCAATAGAGAGGGCTTGAATCTCCCCTAATCTCTTGGCAGAGGTAATTGCTATAAGAAAGGCAGTTTTGAATGAAAGCAATTTAATTAAACAGCTCTCCAATGGCTCAAATGGGGAACACATAAGGTTGTTGAGTACTAGATTTAAGTCCCAGGTCGGAGTTCGGGATCTTAGCATGGGTCTAAGTCTACGGGCAGCTCTTATAAATCGTTTGATCCATCTATGGTCTGCCAGGTCGGCATCAAAGAAGGCGCTTAATGCCGAAATTTGAACTTTTAAAAAGGTAGATGGAGAGAGGCCTATGTCCAGACCTTTTTGTAGAAATTCCAGAATTCTTTCAATGTTAGGCCCTTCAAGATTTGGATTCTTTTCACCTGACCATGAAAAGAACCTTTTCCAGATCTTCAGGTATATCGCAGACGTTACTTTTTTCCTAGAACATCTCAAGGTGGCTATAACCTTGTCCGACAGGCCTTGAGACTTTAAGAGGGAGACCTCAGGATCCAGCCGTGAGTTTCAGGAACTCCGGATGAGGATGTAGCAAAGGACCCTGGTATATGATGTCCCCTCCGAGTGGGAGTCTCACTGGTTCGTCTATTGCCAGTTTCAAGAGCGGAGCGAACCAACTTCTTTTTGGCCAGAACGGGGTGATCAATATTACTGTGGTTCTTCCCTCCAGAATCTTCTGAATGACCCTCGGGATGAGAGGCAATGGAGGGACTGCGTACCCTAGATTCCAACACCATTTTAGGGAGAAGGCATTTATTCTCCAGGGATGATCTCCCGCATTTAGGGAGCAGAATGTTTGTACTTTCGTATTCTTCCTTGATGCGAACAGGTCTATTGTAGGAAGCCCCCATTTCTGGGTTAGCATATTGAAGACCTCTGGATTCAGTGCCCACTCTGTGTGATCTACTACTTGTCTGCTCAAAATGTCTGCTTCTAGATTCTGGGATCCCTTCAGATGCATTGCTGGATTTTAGCTCTTTCTCTGCAAAAGGAGAAAATTTCCTCTGAGATATTCTGGTGTCTCCTTGATCGAGTACCTCCCTGGTGTTTCAAGTAGGAGACCACTGTCATGTTTTCCGATAGGACCCTCACGTGCTCTTATCAGCTGTCTGGCGGAAAGTAGAGCTTCTCTTACCGCATACAGCTCTCTGAAATTTGAGGATTGGACAGCTATGAGATGCTTCCACGTTCCCTGGAAATAAGCTCTGTCGATTTTCGCTCCCCATCCAGATTTGCTGGCATCAGTGAAGATCGCAATTGAAGGCCATTTCATCCATGGAACCCCCTGGGAAAGATTCTTCTCCTTCGTCCACCATGAGAGAGATCTCTTTACTGATCCTGGGATCCAAAGCTTGGAGTCCAGAGAGCCCATCTTTTTGCTTCAGTGGGACAATAGCCAGTTCTGTATTACTCGACAGTGAGCCTGCGCCCACTCGACAGAAGGTATACAGGAGGTTAGGAGGCCGAGCAGGCTCATTGCTTCCCTCACTGAGCATCTCTTCCGGTGTTGGAAGTGCCTCACCTTGTTTACCAGGGACTGGATCTTGATCTGTGGTAGGAAGGGTGACTGAGTTAGGGAGTCTGGTGTAACTCCTAGGAACCGCACCTTCGTGGATGGAACCAACATTGACTTGAGTTTGTTCACTATCCATCCTAGCTGTGACAGGCGGGACAGAAATATTTCCAAGTCCGACAGAAGGAGTTCTTTTGAGTCTGCTATAATTAAAAAGTCGTCCAGATACAGCACTATATTTAACCCTTCTTGTCTGAGTGGGGCTATCATTTCTATCACCAATTTGGTGAAAAGCCTTGGTGCTGCTGAAATCCCGAAGGGTAGCGCTATGAATTGGAAATGGAGTGTCCAATTAGAAGGGTCTAGGATCGCAAATCTTCGATATCTCTGGTGATCTGGGTGAATGGGGACATGCAGATAAGCGTCTTTCAGGTCGACCGAGCACATATATGCTCCTAGCTTTATCAGAGGTACTATGGATTTGAGAGACTCCATCTTGAACTTCCTGTAAAGAATAAAACGTGTTCAGTTGTTTCAGGTTTATAATGGTCCGGAAGTCTCCTTCCTTCTTTCTTACTAAGAATAGGGTTGAATAGTACCCTCGACCTCTTTGAGACGCGGGAACTGGGATTACTGCTCCCTTCTTCACCAGGTCCTGGACTCCCTGGAAAATATTCAGGTTGGAGGACCTGGCAGGCATCTTTGTGACGACAAATCTTGGAGGGGGGAGAGAGGTGAACTCGATCCTGTAACCTTGCCGAATGATATCCAAGGCCCAAGGATTTTTTGATGTTAGTGCCCATGGACCTAGGAAATCCTTCAGTCTCTCGACCCATCCCCCCCCCCCCCCCTACAATGGTGTCACTGTTTATCTTCAAATTTAGATTGGGGCTTAAGAAGGAAGCCTCTTCCTTTACCCCCTTTGGGATAGGCCCAGTGGCCTGACTTGCCTTTCCCCCATAACAGCCTTATTTTGTCCACTGTGAGACCGAAAGGACTGGTTCCTTCTAAAGGGCTTTTCCTCAGGGAATCCCTTTTTCTTATCAGCCGCTTTCTTAAGAATCTTGTCTAGGACCAGCCCGAATACATTCTCTCCTGAAAAGGGGATAGATACTAACTTCTGTTTAGAAATTCTATCACCCGACCATGACTTCATGCATAAAGCCCGACGAGCCGCATTGGAAAGCCCTGCCTCCTTAGCACAGAATCTAATAGATTCAGCCGATGCATCTGCCAGGAATCCTGTAGCTGACTTAAGCAGCAGGACGGACTGCAGGATTTCTTCCCTAGAGGTCTTACTGCTTAGGTGGTTTTCTAGCTCTCCTAACCATAAGTACATAGACCTAGCAACAGACGTTGCTGCGATGTTGGTCTTAATGTTAAACATAGAGGCCTCCCAAGATTTTCTTAAAAGGGCATCTGCCTTTCGCTCCATAGCATCTTTCAATTGAGCGGCATCCTCAAACGGCAGGGCAGTTTTTTTTGTTAACTCTCGCCACCTGCACGTCTATTTTAGGGGGTCTTGTCGAACAATAGTCGATTTTTAAATTTCTTGGATACTCCAAGTCGTTTTTCTGGTTCCGACCACTCTTCCAAAATCATCTCTCAGAGAGTGAGAGAGTGAGAGAGTGAGAGAGTGAGAGAGTGAGAGAGTGAGAGAGTGAGAGAGTGAGAGAGTGAGAGAGTGAGAGAGTGAGAGAGTGAGAGAGTGAGAGAGTGAGAGAGTGAGAGAGTGAGAGAGTGAGAGAGTGAGAGAGTGAGAGAGTGAGAGAGTGAGAGAGTGAGAGAGTGAGAGAGTGAGAGAGTGAGAGAGTGAGAGAGTGAGAGAGTGAGAGAGTGAGTGAGAGAGTGAGAGAGTGAGAGAGAGATCGCCCTGGGAATCAGATGGAGCAACTCTAGCGGACCTAAGTTCTTCCTGAACCACAGATCTGATATTATCCATAAGAGAGGATTGTTCCTGCTGGATCACATCAGAAATACACTTTACAAAGCTTCTTTCCATATTCAACAGGCAATCTTTTAGCACAAGAGATGCAGCAGGAGGTTTTTTTTGATCCTCTTTAGCAGGAGGCAGAGAGGGAGCATCAGGCTCCATAACAGTTTGCAATTCGGGACCTGACATATTCTGAAAGTAGAACCGCAATCACAGTACTCACAGACCTCAGATCAGCGTTCCATGGCCGTCCCGCCTTTTATTCAAACTGCTCTGCCCTCCTGCGCTTTACTTCCGGGTTGCGTCACATGACCGAACCCAGAAGTGACGTCACAAACGTCAGCGTGCGCACACGCCGGCCGCTACCAGCCCGACCCACTGGGGAGGAGGAGGAAGTTTGCGGCCCAGGAGCAGGCTCCAGACCAGCCGGAGCGAGCCCTCCCGATACCACCAGCACACCCCCCCCCCCTCCCCCAGCCCAGCATAAGCACGCGGCCGCCGGCGGACTGGGGGAGCTCCGATGAGCTTCAGGTAACCAGGAGACCGTCCTCGGACCCTCCTGGAGAAGGGAAAAAATAAAAAAGAAGTCGCTTTCCCATCTTCATCTCCCTGCCAACCGCAGGGAGACTCTTCTCTGACCCTGGCCACAGTGGGGACAGGAACACTGAGGTGTGGTGGTGGGAGGGGGCAATTTAACCTCTTCTCTGTTTCCTGCCCCCACAGAGGTCATGGGTCAATCTCCTTGTGGCCGTCATGGTGATATGGGAAATCATTGAATTTCATCTACCCTGGTTTCCCATAAACATGTATGCTTGTTAAGGTTTTTTTTTTTTTTTTTTTTCCTGATGACCTATCCTCTGAATAGGTCATCAATATCTGATCGGTGAGGGTCCGACAACCGGGACCCCCACTGATCTCACTTTCCTGGGTTCCTGTAGGTATTATAAGGCAATGTAGACTATTTGGCATAAATGCCATGATACCTGTGTCTAACAGCAGCTTATTCCCTGCTTACCACTGAGAAAACATGTATGCCCAGCCGAACAGAGTGTTTGTGTACTGGGAGAAATAGCTATTCGGTCAACAGTTATTAAAAGGCAAATGGCCATTTTAAGGCCCCTTTCACACGGGCGAGTATTCCGTGTGGGTGCAATGCGCGAGTTGAACGCATTGCGCCCGCACTGAATCCTGACCCATTCATTTCTATGGGGCTGTGCACATGAGCTGTGATTTTCACGTATCACTTGTGCGTTGTGTGAAAATCACAGCAAGCTCTATATTCTACCTTTTTCACGCAACGCTGGCCCCATGAAAATTGCAAGCATCTGCAAGCAAGTGCGCATTTGGTGCGATTTTCACGCATGGTTACTAGGTGACGATAGGGCTGGGGACCCGATCTGTATTATTTTCCCTTATAACACGGTTATAAGGGAAAATAATAGCATTCTGAAAACAGAAAAAATAAAATAAAAACGGTGTAAAAAAAGCCATTTTTTGTCATCTTACGTCACAAAAAGTGTAATAGCAAGCGATCAAAAAGTCATATGCACCCCAAAATAGTGCCAATCAAACCGTCATCTCATCCCGCAAAAAATGAGACCCTACTTAAGATAATCACCCAAAAACTGAAAAAACAATGGCTCTTAGACTATGGAGACACTAAAACATTTTTTTTGTTTTAAAAATGAAATCATTGTGTAAAACGTACATAAATAAAAAAAATTGTATACATATTAGGTATCGCCGCGTCCGTGACAACCTGCTCTATAAAATTACCACATGATCTAACCTGTCAGATGAATGTTGTAAATAAAAAAAATAAAAAACGCTGCCAAAAAAGCTATTTCTTGTTACCTTGCCGCACAAAAAGTGTAATATAGAGCAACCAAAAATCATATGTACCCTAAACTAGTACCAACAAAACTGCCACCCTATCCCGTAGTTTCTAAAATGGGGTCACTTTTTTGGAGTTTCTACTCTAGGGGTGCATCAGGGGGGCTTCAAATGGGACATGGTGTAAAAAAAAACAGTCCAGCAAAACCTGCCTTCCAAAAACCGTATGGCATTCCTTTCCTTCTGCGCCCTGCCGTGTGCCCGTACAGCGGTTTACGACCACATATGGGGTGTTTCTGTAAACTACAGAATCAGGGCCATAAATAATGAGTTTTGTTTGGCTGTTAACCCTTGCTTTGTAACTGGAAAAAAAAAATTAAAATGGAAAATCTGCCAAAAAAGTGAAATTTTTAAATTGTATCTCTATTTTCCATTAAATCTTGTGCAACACCTAAAGGGTTAACAAAGTTTGTAAAATCCGTTTTGAATACCTTGAGGGGTGTAGTTTCTTAGATGGGGTCACTTTTATGGAGTTTATAATCTGGGGGTGCATCAGGGGGCTTCAAATGGGACTTGGTGTCAAAAAACCGGTCCATAAAAATCAGCCTTCCAAAAAACAAACGGCGCACCTTTCCCTCTACGCCCCGCTGTGTGGCCGTACAGTAGTTTACGGCCACATATGGGGTGTTTCTGTAAACAGCAGAGTCAGGGCAATAAAGATACAGTCTTGTTTGGCTGTTAACCCTTGCTTTGTTAGTGGAAAAAATGGGTTAAAATGGAAAATTAGGCAAAAAAATGAAATTCTCAAATTTCATCGCCATTTGCCAATAACTCTTGTGCAACACCTAAAGGGTTAACGACGTATGTAAAATCAGTTTTGAATACCTTGAGGGGTGTAGTTTCTTAGATGGGGTCACTTTTAGGGAGTTTCTCCTCTAGGGTGCATCAGGGGGCTTCAAATGGGACATGGTGTAAATAAACCAGTCCATAAAAATCAGCCTTCCAAAAACCAAACGGCGCTCCTTTCACTCTACGCCCCGCTGTGTGGCCGTACAGTAGTTTACGGCCACATATTGGGTGTTTCTGTAAACGGCAGAGTCAGGGCAATAAAGATACCGTCTTGTTTGGCTGTTAACCCTTGCTTTGTTAGTGGAAAAAAATGGGTTAAAATGAAAAATTAGACAAAAAAATAAAATTCTCAAATTTCCTCCCCATTTGCCAATAACTCTTGTGCAACACCTAAAGGGTTAACAACGTATTCAAAATCAGTTTTGAATACCTTGAGGGGTGTAGTTTCTTAGATGGGGTCATTTTTGGGTGGTTTCTATTATGTAAGCCTCGCAAAGTGACTTGAGACCTGAACTGGTCCCTAAAAATTGAGTTTTTGTAAATTTCTGAAAAATTTCAAGATTTGCTTCTAAACTTCTAAGCCTTATAACATCCCCAAAAAATAAAATATCATTCCCAAAATAATTCAAACATGAAGTAGACATATGGGGAATGTAAAGTCATCCAAATTTTTGGGGGTATTACTATGTATTACAGAAGTAGAGAAACTGGAACTTTGAAATTTGCAAATTTTTCCAAATTTTTGTTAAATTTGATATTTTTTGGTGCAAAAAATATAATTTTTTTGACTTCATTTTACCAGTGTCATGAAGTACAATATGTGACGAAAAAACAATCTCAGAATGGCCTGGATAAGTCAAAGCGTTTTAAAGTTATCAGCACTTAAAGTGACTCTGGTCAGATTTGCAAAAAATGGCCTGGTCCTTAAGGTGAAATAGGGCTGTGTCCTTAAGGGGTTAAGAGAGTTAAAATATATATATATATATATATATATTTTTTATATATATATATATATATTTTTTATATATATATATATATTTTTTATATATATATATATATATATATATATATATATATATATATATATATATATATATATATATATATATATAAAAAATTTTAACCCCTCCAGCCCTATTTTACTAAGCATTCTGGATTAAGTAGGCCATTATTTTCTCTTATAACCATGTTATAAGGGAAAATAATACAATCTACAGAACACCTAACCAAAACATGCCGATTTTTCTCACGCGCGTGCAAAACGCATTACAATGTTATGCACTTGCATCTTATCCGGGCAAAAAACATGACGCCCGTGTGAAAGAGGCCTAAGGATCATTACCTTATCCGCAGGCACTGGCTACACCGGTCACACCTCAGCTTGTATTAAAATCTTCTCATTTGTTAAGGTTACACAGAACCAACAATGATTTGATATAAAAGCAAAAAAATACTAAATATTCACTAGTTTACTCTTTATTAACCTGCAACAGACACATACTAACTTTTTCCATATCCAATGCCTCCATAGAATATTACAAATCCTCAATATCCTTACAAAGATTAGCAGTAATAAATGGGTGTAAGTGATTGAGCTCCACAAGCTTTTCTTCCTCCAGGCCATATTAAACGTGTTTATGTCTGGAACAGAATTAGGCTACTTTAACACTAGCGTTTTTTTTGTGGATCAGTCATGGATCGGCAAAAACGCTTCTGTTACAATAATACAACCGCATGCAATCCATCATGAACAGATCCGGTTGTATTATGTCTTCTAGGGCTGCACGATAAACCGAAAAAATAATCGAATCGCGATAATCGCCAAATGCGATATGGCGATTTGGCCGACCCGAAAATGCCAGCGATTATATATAAAAGGGGCCCCGCGCACATAACTTCCTTTTGCATGTAAAGTGTTTTACTAGTGTGTGTGTGGGTGAAACAATCTCTCTCCTAAGAGGTCCGGCCTCTGTACTCACTATGAATGCGATGCACTGCAGCGAGGTGGCCGGCCGGCGCGTGACTGAAGTCACTTAGTAACGCTCCTCCCACTTCAGGAAGCAGGAGCGTTACTAAGTGACGTCAGTCACGTGCCGGCCGGCCACCTCGCTGCCGCTCGCTGCAGTGTATTGCAGTCATAGTGACAGTGAGTACAGAGGCCGGACCTGTTAGGAGAGAGATTGTTTCACACACACACACTAGTAAAACACTTTACACGCAAAAGGCAGTTATGTGCCCAGTTTAGGACACAGGAGGACCAGCATAAGATGCTATATGTCTTAAGCTGGCCCCCCTCATGGCCCTATGTGTCCACAATTCGGCGTCCCCCACAGATCCCCCACAACTCTGCGTCCCCCACAGATCCCCCACAACTCGGCGTCCCCCACAGATCCCCCACAACTCGGCGTCCCCCACAGATCCCCCACAACTCGGCGTCACCCACAGATCCCCATAACTATGTCATACCCAGCCACGTCAGCGGCTCATATGGGAAAATCCAAGCAAATAGACCTCTAGCACAATTCCTTTAAAATATCGCATCGCATATCGTTATCGCAATTTTTAGGTTAGGGCCCTAATCGCAATCGCACAAAATTCCCATATCGTGCAGCCCTAATGTCTTCTATAGCCATGACGGATCAGTCTTGAATACCATTTAAAGTCAATGGGGAACGGATCCGTTTTCTATTGTGCCAGATTGTGTCAGAGAAAACGGATCTGTCCCACATTGTGTGTCAGGACGGATCACTCTTGCTCTACAACACATCACTGACAGAAAAATTCTGCTTGCAGCGTCATTCTGTCCACGATGGAAGCGCAACTAAATGGAACAGAATGCATTTTGGTGCATTCCGTTTCATTCAGTTTTGTCTCCATTGACAATAAATGGGGGCAAAACGGAAGCGTTTTCATCTGCTATGGAGATCCTATGACTGATCTCAATAGCAGAATTGAATACGCTAGTGTGAAAGTAGCCTTTCATACAGCCAGCCTGCAGCAAAGACAAGAAATCCTGATTCAAACACTGGGACACTGACATTTTTCTGCATGGTCTTTTCTTAAAATCATTGATGAGCTAAACGCTGCCCGGATGATTGAAAGCTTTCGTCTCATAATAAGTGTAAGGATAAAAGTGGCAATCAGTGGCGGGGGTTACGGGTGGAATGTCCTGCTGGAGCTGCTCACCAGAGCATTTATAAGTAGTGTGCAAATAAAGTAAGAGACCCAGCGACCAAATCGGGACTGTTCTGTGACAAGTTTATGGTGCCTTCAGACATGGCTGCATACACTTGGTGACAGATTCCCTTATAGGTGCATTCAGAAAGTCTTCACATTTTGTTATGTTGTGGCCTTGTGCTAAAAAAAAAAAAAAAAAAAAAAAAAAAAAAGTTTACGTTCTTCCCCATAATCCTGCACTCCAAACCGTAGAATGAGAAATTGAAAAACACATTTTAGACATTTAAGACTGAAAACTAAAACCTTTCATTGATATAAGTATTCAGACCCTTTACTCAGTACTTACCATAGCTGAAGCACCTGGAAGCAATTTCAGCCTCAAGTCTTCTTGGGTAGGATGCCACCAGTTTTTTTTTGCCATTCTTCTCTGCAGATCCTCTCCAGTTCTGTCAGGTTGGATGGGATAGTCAGTAGACAGCCATTTTCAGGTCTCTCGAGTGATGTCCGATCGGGCTCTGGCTGTGCCACTCAAGGACATTCACAGAGTTGTCCCTAAGACACTCCAGTGCTATTTTAGCTGCGTGCTTAGGGTCTTGTTGGAAGGTGAACCTGTGGTCCAGATCATTCAGGTTTTTATGAAGAATATCCCTGTACTTTGCTCCATTCAGCTTTCCCTCAATTCTGACCAGTATTCCTGTCCCTGCCACTGAAAAACACCCCACAGCATGATGCTGCCACCAACATGCTTCACTGTAAGGATGTTTTTGAGCAGTACCTGGTTTCCTCCAAACATGAAGCTCAGTAAGAGCGATCATTGGGTACTTTGTCACCTCTCTTACCAAGGCTCTTCTCCCCCAATTACATAGTTTGCACAAGTGGAAATCCTGGTTGTTCCAAACTTCTTCCACTTAAGAATTATGGAGGCCACTGCACTCTTGGAGTTTTCAGTGTAGTAGAAATTTCTTATACCCTCCTCCTGAACTGTGCCTCTACACAATCCTGTCTCTGAGCTCTACAGTTCAATTCTCCTTATGGTTTGGTTTTTGCTCCGATATGCATTTTCAAAAGGTGAGACCTTATATAGACAGGCGAGTGCCTTTCCAAATCATGTCCAATCAACTAAATTTACTAGAGGTGGACTTGAATTAAGATGTAGAAACATTTCAAAGATGATCAATAGGTCTGAACAGGTCCATGCAAAATTTAAGTTTATCCTTTTTAATGAATTCGCAAAGCTTTTGCAAATTCAGTTTTCAAATTCTCATAAAAGGGGGACCGAGTGAAGATTGATGGGGAAATTAGATTTTTATTTTAGGCCAGAACCTAACAAAATGTGAAAAAGGTGAAAGGGTCTGAATACTTTCCGAATGCACTGTACTATATGTATGGTATTCTCAAGATCATTCCTCAACATCATTGATACAGAAAAAAATTTTTTTATACATGTTAGTGGGTACTTTGAGTAAAAAATAAAAAAAAAGTTGAACTAAAGGGAGTCTGTCAGCAGTTTTGACCCAGCAAAACTGCTGAAAGTAGTAGTGAGAGGCAAAGGAAAACAAATTGGCATCTTTGTGAAAAGGAACTTTTATTTCAAAAATGTCACTCCAAATGCCCAAGCGCTCTCTGCGGTCAGCTGATTCACAACTCCAATTTAAACTTTTTTTTATCCTATGGAACTGACTCTACTACGTTTCTAAATGAAGTCGAAGTTGCAGACAGTACCTGCACCACATTCAAGGAGGTTTCAAGCAAGCCAAGCCAGTACTATGCCGGTCTCCTGCCCACACTTCTGACTAATGATTAGTCAGATAAACGTTACTACACTGCTACCAACCAGATTGAGGGGGAAAACATATCCACAACGGAAAACAAACTACTTGGTAACTAAACGAAGTAGGACAGAGTAGAACAGAGCTGGTACCATGAAGTGGAGATGTAGATTTGACTCTATGGGATTGGCACCTACTCTTGTAACACATTGTGCAATTAAAAAAAAAAAAAAAAAAAAAAAAGTATAGCTCATTAAAACCTAAATTATTTTTTGTAAAAATGTAAAATAACATCATAAATTATATATTAAAAAGCATTCATACCTATATCTTTAGCTACAGAATAAGCTTCTTCTGGTGTCTTTGCTACGAAACCCTTTGGTGTGGCGATACCAGCATCTTTAAGAAGTCCCATGCTAAGATACTCATGCAAAGACAAGTTCCTGTGTTGTTGTGCTTGTACTCCATGAGAACTGAACACACCAGGAAAACCACCGAGAACCTAAATAGAAATAGAAGATAACAGGCATTTATAGGCTACAACTGTTACAGAATTTTCCAAAAGCACGTAATTGAAAGGGAAGACTAGTAAAAAGCCCCATGTGTGCCAGCCTGGCTGCTGGAGGTATGCTGAGTGAGTAATAAGGTATAGCAGATATTACATCCGGCAACAACGATAGAAGAGCTCAGCATGTCTTGCACATGTTTAAGTGTAACATGATCTTTTACGCCTGACACTTTCCATTATTAAAAATTACAGATGACCGGTATTATGCTGTATGAAAGCTACATTTTAGAGATTATATATATATATATATATATATATATATATATATATATATATATATATATATATATATATATATATATATATTTCACACACACACAGAAACCAGAAGTTTACATACACTATATAAAAAGACACATATGCATGTTTCTCTCAATATCTAACATGAAATCAGAATAAACCTTTATTTTTATCATAATTATTATTATTTGCCAAATGCCAGAATAAAGAGAGAGAAAAAGGAGGAGAGAAAAAAAGAAGGAAGGAGAGGAAAAAAAAAAAAAAGAAAGGAGAAAAAAAAGGAGAAAGAGAGAAATGTTTTAAGGCATTTTTATTACTTCCTGCAATGTCAAAAGTTTACATACACTAAGATTACTATGCCTTAGAACATTTCTGGACTGCCCATATGATGATGTCATGTGTTTGGAAGCTTCTGTTAGGTTTGTTGGCAACATCTGAGTTATTTAGAGACACACCTGTGGATGTATTTAAATGCACACCTGAAACACACTGCATCTTTGTGTAGCATCATGGGAAAGTCTAAAGAAATCAGCCAAGATATCAGGAAGAGAATTGTGAACTTGCACAAGTCTGGCTCAACCTTGGGTGCAATTTCAAGATACCTGAAGGTCCCTCGTTCATCTGTACAAACAAGATGGGAATGTCTAGCCATCATACCGCTCAGGAAAGAAACGGGTTCCGTGTCCAAGAGATGAATGCGCTTTGGTCCGACATGTGCATATCAACCCAAGAACAAAAGCAAAAGACCTTGTGAAGATGATGGCGGAAGCTGGTAAGATTGTGTCAATATCCACAGTGAAACGAGTACCAGGAATACGCCATTACTCCAAAGAAACATAAAAAAAGCCAGATTGCAAATGGACACAGGAAAAAAAGATCTACATTTTTGGAGACATGTCCTGTGGTCTGACTAAACAAAAATTGAACTTTTTGGCCATAATGACTATCGTTACGTTTCGAGGAAAAAGGGGAGTAGCTTGGAATCCTAAGAACACCATCCCAACTGTGAAACATGAGGGTGGCAGCATCATGTTGGGGGGTTGTTTTAGATGGCATCTTGCGGGAAGAAGATTATATGAAAATACTGAAGCAACATCTCAAGACATCAGCCAGTTAGTTAAAGCTTGGGCGGAAATGGGTCTTCCAAATGGACAATGACCAGAAGCATACTGACAAACTGGTTAGAAAGTGGCTTAAGGATAACAAATTCAATGTTTTGGAGTGGCCATCACAAAGCCCTGATCTCAATACTATTGAAAATGTATGTGCAAAGCTGAAAAGGCAGGTGCGAGCAAGGCGACCAACAAACATGGCTCAGTTACACCAGTTTTGTCAGAAGGAATGGGCCCAAATTCCGACCAACTATTGTGAGAAACTTATGGAAGGATATCCAAAAACGTTTGACCCAAGTCATACAGTTTAAGAGCAATGGTAAAAAATATTAATGAAAGGTACGTAAACTTTTGACTTTGCAGAAAGTAATAAAAATGCCGTAAAACATTATCTCTCTCATTATTCTGGCATTTGGCAAATAATAATAATAATTATGGTAATCCTAATTGACCAAAAGGTTTATTCTAATTTTTTAATTGAATGTCAGATATTGAGAAAAACATGCATATGTGTCTTTTTATATACTTCTGGTTTCAACTGTGTGTGTGTGTGTGTGTGTGTGTGTGTGTGTGTGTAAATATAGATTCTATATATATATATATATATATATATATATATATATATATATATATATATATATATATATATATCTATCTATCTCTCTCTATATCTATCTATCTACACACATATATACATACATACATACATACACACACTACAAAAACTTGTATGTGGTACATAAGAAACATTACATACATTGAGGTACATTCTGAGGACATAAAAGACACATGTCCTGCTCCATAGCAAGGCTGCCAAACAACGTTAGGAAGTTCTACTTTTAAGCTCCCGTTGCAAGGAGTAGAAAATGCATTTTGTAGAGTCCAGGGGTAGTGAGTAAAAACATCTGCCAATGTGCAGGTTTATGAACATAAGATCCGCTGTGTGCTGACAGAATTAAATCAATAAACTAGTGCATCAAAAAGTTAAATCAATAAATTAGATCATCAAAAAGTTCCTTCAGGACAAAAGCCCTTAATCAGAGAAAGGCAGATGAGAACAACATTTCTAGTTGCAAGGCCTTAAGGGGAAACCTCTGGGTAGACACAATTTCTATTATAGAGACCAGTTGATATACGTGATGACTGTTGTAGACTAGACAGCGCTCCTACAGATTTCTGGGTATAATATTTGTCTAACATCTGCAGGTGTCAGATTTAGGAAAGCTAATTTAAATATATTTCCCAGAAACCCAGAGGGATATCACCTGGTCTACATTACTGCTCACATGTGGCTGACCTACAATACTGTGTCTAAGGTGGATCATGGGCTCTCCACAATGAGAAAGAACATCACTTAGACAACACATACATACTGTTGAGAAATCACCTCCCTCTCCGAATCCCCAACAGATAACAGCAGTCCGCTCATCCTCAGCTCACCGCATATCAGTGTTGACGGGGGAATTCTACCTAATGAATGACAGCAATCTCTATACATGTTAGGCTACATTCACATGTCAGTATTTTCCTATATCCCGATTTTCGGTCCGTTTTTTGCAGATCCGTTGTTCCTGAAAATGTTTCCGTATGTCATTCGTTTTTTGCGGATCCGCAAAAAAACGGAACCATGTATAAATTTCAATAATCAAATAAAGTTGTTTGGATTTCTTTGAAATAAAATTGAAAAAAAAAAAATATAATAATAATTTGTTATGTGTTTCCAGGAACGGATTCCGCATAAAATGGATGACATACGGAATGACATCCGAATGTCTTCCGTTTTTTGCGGATCCATTGACTTTGTATTGTACCAGGATCCGAATTTTGCGGAAAAGAATAGGACATGTTTTATATTTAAACGGACATGCGGAACGGAACAACGGAAATGGACAGCACACATTGTGCTGTCCGATTTTTTTTCCAGGACCCATTGAAAATGAATGGGTCCAGATGTGGTCCTGATCTGTTCCGCAAAAAACAGAACAGATCAGGAAAGAAAAAACGGAAGTGTGAATGGACCCTTAAAGCGGGTTTTCCCAGATATTGATCACCTATACTCAGGACATGTTGTGCTATTCCTTTATTATTCCTGCAAGAAGTAATGTATTAATTTACAGCAGTTAGCAGCGAAGGTCCATCTGGATGTTACCAGTTGCAGGTGTGTCCCTGCACATTCTAACTATCTAATCACTGCTTCTAGTGTCAGTCTGTACAAGGACACTGCACTCCCCAACTGGTAACACCTATCTAGACATTCATAGCAAACTGCTATTCATTCATTCATTCATTCATAACTTCTAGCAGGAATAATAAAGGAATGGCACAACAGAGTTATAAGAATAGATGCTCCAGAATTGTTGTTACATGGGGGATGCAAGTAGATACTTAAACATACATGTCAGTCCTTTTTTTTTTTTAAAGATTCTGATATTGATGACTGTCACGGATCAGTGGATGTGAACCCACTGTGCCACTGACTGGCTATACTCTGGAGGGGCGTGTGTAAGAAACTACCTGGTCTTCACTAGAGCCTCTGATGGTTGGGATAGGCTTGAGCCGTTGGGGTAGCTGCCAGGGGCTACTCCAGAGCGTAAACCAAGTCAGTGGCAGCTGGTCCAGGCAGACCAGAGGATACCTGGGTAGGTACCGCAAGTACAAGCTTAGTCAGGTGGCAGAGGCGTTACCAGGAGCGACAATGGAGGACCGAAGGATAAAGCAGAGACGAAGTCAGACAGACAGGCAGGGGATCAGGGCAGGTGGCACAGGTCAGCAACAGGAGAAACGAATCAAACAGGCAGGGATCAGACGATAAGCGAAGTCCAGAAACAAAGTACAAGTCAGGAGCACCAGTGGTTGTCAAGCTCTTTAGCAAAAGACAAGGACCTTAAAACTAGCACCTGGGAAAAGGGCTGAACAACTTAAATACCAGGAGAGCCAGGGTTGGTCACCTGACCTAACCCAACCTTGCCCAGGGAGTGATGAGTGCCGCCCCTAGAGCAGGGTAACATGATACCAGCAGAACTCAGGCTGTGTCCAGGGCTGAATAGAAGCTGTGGAGCGGAATCCTCCGAAGAAATATCACTTATACAGAGTGTCCCGGACTGCAGCGGTAATCAGGGGAACAGCGGCGCACTGCAGCCGCTGTTACAATAACTTTTCCGCCAGATAAGTCATCAATATAAGATCAGTGGGGGTCTGACACCGGGGACCGCTGCCAATTAGAAGTTTGAAAAGGCTCACAGGAACCTGTATCTAACAGACAGTGCTGGGACCTCCTCAAACAGCTGATTGGCGGGTCCTTGGTGTCGGACCCACTTCACCTCTTGGGGAAAACTGTACACTGTAACCATGAAGGGTAGTCAGGGTAGTCAGACACAGAATACAGTAGTCCCATTAAGGGTCCATTCACACATCCGTGTGTATTTTGTGGATCCACGGATCAGCAAAACACGGACAGCGCAATGCCCGTTCCGCATTTTGCGGACCGCACATTGCCGGCACTAAGAGAATATGCCTATTCTTGTCCGCTATTGCGGACAAGAATAGGACATGATCAATTTTTTTCCAGGATCGGAATTGCGGTCCCGGAAGTGCGGGTCCGCATTTCCGGATCGGGGCCGCACGTTGTGCAGCCGCATAGAAATGTATGGGTCCCCAATTCCGTTCCGCAAAATGCGGAATGGAATTACGGATGTGTGAATGGAGCCTAAGGCTGGCAGATCATTGTTCAAAGGGACAGGTTCTCTTTAAAGTCAATAGGGTCTAATGATATTTGCAGTTACCTCTTCAGACAACCTAAAGAATAAATTACTTAACTGCCAGGGAGAGGAATATGGCATCAGGAACTAGAGGTTTTGTACTGCTGGCATCTAAATAATAAGAGAAAATCAGAAATAGATAAATCAGGAACAATTGTTTTCTGCCACAGCGTATGGGAACAGAAAGCTCACAGGAAATGCTCGGCCTGTGCATTGCACAAGTACGCTGAGGAAATCAAAGCAAATCACACTGAGACGTCTTTATTCAGCAAGGACAGCGGTGAGGGCAGAGGAGGATAGCCAGAAAAGGCGCCTCACACGCACCCAATTATAGCCGAGAAGAATGATCGCTTTACATAGGGACTATTAATAACCGCTTTGGAACGTTTCTGCTTCTACAGTTATTCTACACACAGTCCTGTATGGCAGGTCAAGCAGCTGAACGCACACATGCCACCAGCTCTCATACCGAACAGCCATTACACATAGTAGTATTTAGCATTCAGGGAGACCATTGCTGGCCACGCTCTACCTTGAAGCTGCTTTAAAGATATCTATTTAAAAATCACATTTATTGAGGAATTGCATCACAGTCGCAGTGCGACACCACTGACTATCATTACAAAAAAATGGCACAACGTAGGCTGGGGCTGCACAATGGCTTGTGTCCATGTTGGCTTTCTGGCGACTTGTGGGGTTGTGATTAGGGATGAGCAAATAGATTTAAGATGAAACATCCAAAGTTAGTTCGCACAAAACTTCGTTCTAATACTGTACGGAGCAGGTGCTCCGCACAGTATTAGAATGTATCGGCTCCGATGAGCCGAAGTTATTGCTTCACGAAGTCTCGCAAGACTACGGTTAATACCTTTATAAATTAAATTGTACTGTAAAAAAAAAAAAAGTTCCAAAAAAAGTAAAATATCAGGTAAAGAGCAGATTTACTAAACCTATAGATGGAGTAAACTTAGGCCAGCTGTCTAGACTGGCATCAGGTGCATCACGGGGGTTCAGGCTGCAGGATAACTCTGTACCAGCTACTGGTTGGCTTTGTTTGAGAGAGAATATTACTCCAGAATTGTGATGTCATTTTGACATAAAATGTTGCTCCTTAGGCCGCACTCCCTTTCAGATTAGGAGCAAATCTATTTAAACCTAGCTGCACCAAATTGCTTCTATTTTGACACAATTTCTATAAAAGTCTAGGTGCACTCACATCAACTAAACCTAAAAAGTACTAAATTAAACTGCTATATCATTACTTGCGTATCTCTGCAGTCTGCAATGTATTCAGTTACTCTTCAATTGGTGATACGGCTCTGAAGCAGAACATCACAGAATATTAAAGGGGCACACAATATAGTGTGGGAGAAACATAACGAAGCCTAGAAGGCAATAAGTTAACCTCTTAGGGATCAAGCTCATTTTTACCTTAAGGACTTGGCCATTTTTTGCAAATCTGACCAGTGTCACTTTATGTGCTGATAACTTTAAAACGCATTGACTTATCCAGGTCATTCAGGGACAGTTTTTTCGTCACATATTGTACTTCATGACAATGGTAAAATGGAGTAAAAAAAAAAAAATATTATATTTTAAAATACAAAAATGTACAAAAAAGTTGGAAAAAAATTGCACATTTTTAAGTTTCAATTTCTCTACTTCTATAATACATAGTAATACCTTCAAAAAGAGTTATTACTTTACATTCCCCATATGTCTACTTCATGTTTGGATCATTTTGGGAATGATATTTTATTCTTTGGAGATGTTAGAAGGCTTAGAAGTTTAGAAGCAAGTCTTGAAATTTTTCAGAAATTTTCAAAAAGACACTTTTTCAGGACCAGTTCAGGTCTGAAGTCACTTTGTGAGGCTTACATAATAGAAACCACCCAAAAATGACCCCATTCTAGAAACTACACCCCTCAAGCTATTCAAAACCGATTTTTATAAAACGTTAACCCATTAGGTGTTCCACAAGAATTAATGGAAAATAGAGATACAATTTCAAAATTTAACTTTTTTGGCAGATTTTCCATTTTAATATTTTTTCCAGTTACAAAGCAAGGGTTAACAAAACAAAACTCAATATTTATGGCCCTGATTCTGTAGTTTACAGAAACACCCCATATGTGGTTGTAAACTGCTGTACGGGCAAACGGCAGGGCGCAGAAGGAAAGGAATGCCATACGGTTTTTGGAAGGCAGATTTTGCTGGACTGTTTTTTTTTTAACACCATGTCCCATTTGAAGCCCCCCTGATGCACCCCCAGAGTAGAAACTCCAAAAAAGTTACCCCATTTTAGAAACTATGGGATAGGGTGGCAGTTTTGTTGGTACTAGTTAAGGGTACATATGATTTTTGGTTGCTCTATATTACACTTTTTGTGAGGCAAGGTAACAAGAAATAGCTGTTTTGGCCCAGTTTTTATTTTTTGTTATTTACAACATTCATGGTTAGGTCATGTGGTATTTTTATAGAGCAGGTTGTAACGGACGCGGCGATACCTAATATACTATTTTTTATTTATGTAAGTTTTACACAATGATTTCATTTTTTAAACAAAAAAAATAAAAAAATCATGTTTTAGTGTCTCCATAGTCTGAGAGCCATAGTTTTCTCAGTTTTGGGGTGATTATCTTGGGTAGGGTCTCATGTTTTGCGGGATGAGATGACGGTTTGATTGGCACTATTTTTTTTTTTTACGGCGTTCACCTAAGGGTTTTAGTGTCTCCATATTCTGAGCCATAGATTTTTTTTATTTTTTGGGAAATTGTCTAAGGTAGGGGATAATTTTTTGCGGGATGAGGTGACAGTTAGATTGGTACCATTTTGGTGGGTATACGCCTTTTTGATCACTTACTGTTGTACTTTTTGTGATTTAAGGTGACAAAAAAAATATATGGTTTATTTAGCACAGTTTTTATTTTTTACGGTGTTCATCTGAGGGGTTAGGTCATGTGATATGTTTATAGAGCCGGTCGATACGGATGCGGCGATACCGAATATGTCTTTTTTCTGATTTTTACCAATGTTTTTACTTTATTTGGGGGAAAATGACGTGTTTTTTTTAACTTTTTTTTCAACTTTCTTTTTTTTTTCAATTTTGGGACTTCAACTTTTGGGGGTCTGATCCCCTTTACAATGCATTCTAATGCATTGTAAAGAGAATTCATCCGAACAGGATGCCGGCTGAAATTAGGATGCCGGCCAACCCCCATATCGGCGATCACCGCAGATCAATTCATACCTGCAGTATGCTGCGCTTTTTGCAGCTTCTGAAACTTTAGTGTGCCTAAACTATTTAGTGTGCCTAAACTCGATTTTGCACCCCCCCAGCCCCCTGCACGATTTTATGCTGGCGGGTGGTGCGGCAGGCGGGATTGCGATCCCCGTCCGCCTCCTCTTGAAAATTCGTTGGTGGCCAGTGGTTATACCAGAGTGTCAACACATTGCTGACACTCTGGTATAAACGGCTGACATCTGTGCAGATGTCAGCCGTTTAACCCTTTCCATACCGCGGTCCATACGGACCGCTGTATGGAAAAGGTTAACTGTCAGGGTCAGGGAGCTCCCTCCCTCTCCCATTGGGGGGCTGCTGTGCCTTTGCAGCCCCCCGATGGAGAGGGAGAGAGCCCCCAGACAGCCCCCGTCCTTACCCTTCCCCGTCTGCGAAGTTGTGGCCACAACCGAGCAGACGGGGAAGGTTCCCATGGCAACAGGACGCCTTCTCAGGCATCCTGCTGTCCATGGTGCTGAACAGATCTATGCTAAAGGCATAGATCTGTTCAGACAAAGTGTAAGTAAAATACAGTACAACACACTATATAGTGTACTGTACTATACAAACATCAGACCCACTGGATCTTCAAGAACCAAGTGGGTCTGGGTCAAAGTAAAAAAAAGTGACAAAAGTATATATATATATATATATATATATACACATATACACACATATACATATACACACACACACACACACACACACATATTAGGTATCGCCGCGTCTGTAACGACCTGATCTATAAAACGGTCATGTTACTTTCCCCGCACAGTGAACGCCATAAAAAAATAAAATAAAATATGAGAAAATTGAAATTATGCCCACCTTACTTCCCAAAAAAGGTAATAAAAGTGATCTAAAAAGTCGCATGTACGCCAAAATAGTACCAATCAAACAGTCATCTCATCCCGCAAAAATCATACCCTACCCAAGATAATCGCCCAAAAACTGAAAACTATGGCTCTTAGACTGTGGAAACACTAAGACATGATTTTTGTTTCAAAAATGAAATCATTGTGTAAAACTTACATAAATAAAAATAAAGTATACATATTAGGTATCGCCGCGTCCGTATTGACTGGCTCTATAAAAATATCACATAACCTAACCCCTCAGGTGACCACCGTAAAAAAAAAAAAAATGGTATAAAAAAAACAACAACATTTTTTTGTCATCTCAAGTGACAAACGGCAGAGTCAGGGCAATAAAGATACAGTCTTGTTTGGCTGTTAACCCTTGCTTTGTTAGTGGAAAAAATGGGTTAAAATGGAAAATTAGGCAAAAAAATGAAATTCTCAAATTTCATCCCCATTTGCCATTAACTCTTGTGCAACACCTAAAGGGTTAACAAAGTTTGTAAAATCAGTTTTGAATACCTTGAGGGGTGTAGTTTATAGAATGGGGTCATTTTTGGGCGGTTTCTATTATGTAAGCCTCGCAAAGTGACTTCAGACCTGTAGTGGTCCCTAAAAATTGTGTTTTTGTAAATTTCTGAAAAATTTCAAGATTTGCTTCTAAACCTCTAAGCCTTGTAACATCCCCAAGAAATAAAATATAAAATTCCCAAAATAATTCAAACATGAAGGAGACATACGGAGAATGTAAAGTCATCACAATTTTTGGGGGTATTACTATGTATTACAGAAGTAGAGAAACAAGCTTTGAAATTTGCTAATTTTTCCAAATTTCGGGCAAATTTGGTATTTTTTTATGCAAAAAAAAAAATTTTTTTTTACTTCATTTTACCATTGTCATGAAGTACAATATGTGACGAAAAAACAAATCTCAGAATGGCCTGGATAAGTCAAAGTGTTTTAAAGTTATGAGCACTTAAAGTGACACTGGTCAGATTTGCAATAAAAAAAATGGCCATGTCCTTAGGTGAAATAGAGTCCTTAAGGGGTTAAGGAAAAATCACTCCTATCTTCTGTGAAACATACAACCTAACAATAGATTGTGAATATTGCATAATCAGTGTATCACACAATCAGTGAAGCCAAGAGAAAATTCATCCCTCATACAGAAGATGGAAGTACAGGTCCTTCTCAAAAAATTAGCATATTGTGATAAAGTTCATTATTTTCTGTAATGTACTGATTAACATTAGACTTTCATATATTTTAGATTCATTAGACACCAACTGAAGTAGTTCAAGCCTTTTATTGTTTTAATATTGATGATTTTGGCATACAGCTCATGAAAACCCCAAATTCCTATCTCAAAAAATTAGCATATCATGAAAAGGTTGTCTAAACGAGCTATTAACCTAATCATCTGAATCAACTAATTAACTGTAAACACCTGCAAAAGATTCCTGAGGCTTTTAAAAACTCCCAGCCTGGTTCATTACTCAAAACCGCAATCATGGGTAAGACTGCCGACCTGACTGCTGTCCAGAAGGTCATCGTTGACACCCTCAAGCAAGAGGGTAAGACACAGAAAGAAATTTCTGAACGAATAGGCTGTTCCCAGAGTGCTGTATCAAGGCACCTCAGTGGGAAGTCTGTGGGAAGGAAAAAGTGTGGCAGAAAACGCTGCACAACGAGAAGAGGTGACCGGACCCTGAGGAAGATTGTGGAGAAGGACCGATTCCAGACCTTGGGGACCTACGGAAGCAGTGGACTGAGTCTGGAGTAGAAACATCCAGAGCCACCGTGTACAGGCGTGTGCAGGAAATGGGCTACAGGTGCCGCATTCCCCAGGTCAAGCCACTTTTGAACCAGAAACAGCGGCAGAAGCGCCTGACCTGGGCTACAGAGAAGCAGCACTGGACTGAAAGCAAATTTTGCATGTCATTCGGAAATCAAGGTGCCAGAGTCTGGAGGAAGACTGGGGAGAGGGAAATGCCAAAATGCCTGAAGTCCAGTGTCAAGTACCCACAGTCAGTGATGGTCTGGGGTGCCATGTCAGCTGCTGGTGTTGGTCCACTGTGTTTTATCAAGGGCAGGGTCAATGCAGCTAGCTATCAGGAGATTTTGGAGCACTTCATGCTTCCATCTGCTGGAAAGCTTTATGGAGATGAAGATTTCATTTTTCAGCACGACCTGGCACCTGCTCACAGTGCCAAAACCACTGGTAAATGGTTTACTGACCATGGTATTACTGTGCTCAATTGGCCTGCCAACTCTCCTGACCTGAACCCCATAGAGAATCTGTGGGATATTGGGAAGAGAAAGTTGAGAGACGCAAGACCCAACACTCTGGATGAGCTTAAGGCCGCTATCGAAGCATCCTGGGCCTCCATAACACCTCAGCAGTGCCACAGGCTGATTGCCTCCATGCCACGCCGCATTGAAGCAGTCATTTCTGCAAAAGGATTCCTGACCAAGTATTGAGTGCATAACTGAACATAATTATTTGAAGGTTGACTTTTTTTGTATTAAAAACACTTTTCTTTTATTGGTTGGATGAAATATGCTAATTTTTTGAGACAGGAAATTTGGGTTTTCATGAGCTGTATGCCAAAATCATCAATATTAAAACAATAAAAGGCTTGAACTACTTCAGTTGTGTGTAATGAATCTAAAATATATGAAAGTCTAATGTTTATCAGTACATTACAGAAAATAATGAACTTTATCACAATATGCTAATTCTTTGAGAAGGACCTGTATGCCATTGTCCGCTAGTTGTTAGGACAGCTGCACGTTACCTGTAAAACAGGTTCCCCACAGATTTCTTATGAAATAAAAAGGTCTGGTTTAGAAAATACATGTGATCAGCTTATGAGAGGGGCACCTTTATAACAGGAACATACCAGACATACCTTTTAGGGTAAATTCACAAGGTTTTTGCGGTGTGTCAGCAGCAAAACCCATATGAAAAGCCACATGTACCACATTCTTCACAAATGTCCTATCCTAGGACATTTTATATTTAAAATGAACCCTCATCTGCATCTGATCCGCAAAAAATGTGGATTGGCTGCGGACCAAAAAAAATAAAAAAGTATACACTTTTTTTTGCAGATTTCCCGTGATAGAAACTAGTAAAGAACATCTGTAGCATTGTTTTTTTTTTTTGGTTTTTTTTTTATATTCTAATCCACACAGTGAAAAACATCTGAAGCTGAAACTGACCTGTGGTGCGGATTTCAAAACCTCAGAATGTCAATGAATGCCGTGGATTTTCATTGCAAATTTCACCATTAGTAATACAGAGAGGAATCTACGTCAAATCAGCAGCATGTATCCTCACCAAAAATTTTTGGTGCTTTTTTTCTACTACAAAATTCTAGCAAAAACATTTAAATCTGCAACATGTGAACATACTCTTAACCCTTTCGCTACCAGCGCCGTACATGTTAGGGTACTTTCACACTTTATGCAGAGGATTCCGGCAGGCAGTTCCTTCACCGGATCTGTCAAAACGTATGCAAACTGATGGCATTTGCCTGGAAGAGGCGTGCTTAGGCTCTAAAGGAAGGCGGGCTGGGCACTGTACGGGGGAGTTACTGGGCTCCAGATTAGGATAATAACGCCCCTCTGGGCACCTTGGACACTCATTTGCATAACATAAAAGTTGATTTTAATCGCTAATAAAACAAAAAATGAAGACTACAGCAAGAAATAAGGTATTTTATTGCACATGGCAGTAGTAACACCTTAGTATGCTCAAACCAGGTGACAGATTCCCTTTAAAGGCTTTAGATGCCGTGATCAAGTGCAGCCAATGGGGGCATCGGTAGTTGCGCTGAACACTGTAAGCCTCGCTGACGAGGCTTATAGTGTTGATGCTGCAATTCTTATTTTGGCCACTAGATGGCAAGCCAGAATAAGAAATGAACACTCTGCAGTCCAAAACTCATTTTAAAAATCCCTGATAGCACAAAATTTAAAATAAAAAAACAATATATAGGCTCATAAGAGTTTAAAAAAATAGATAAAAAATATAACAAAATAAAAAAAAGTAAAAAAAGTTAATATATAAAAATAAAACAAGTTTCACCCGCCTATTCATATAATAAAAAAAATAAAAAAAAACAATAAATAAACACCATGGATATCATCGCGACCAAAAACGTCCGCACTATTAAAATCTAAAAAAATAAAAAATGGGCAAAATGGCAATTTGCAATTTTTTTATACCTCTTACCCCCAAAAAAAGTTAATAAAATGATCAAAAAGTCACACACGCACCAAAATGTTATCAATAAAAACGACGTATTGTCCTGCAAAAAATGAGTCCCTATATAGCTCAGTAGACATAAGTATAAAAACGTTATGGGGTCAGAATATGGTGATGTAAAAAAAAAAAAAAAAAAAGTTTACATTTATTTTTACACTATTTAGACAAAAAAAAAAAATATAATAGGTCCGGATGCGTTCAGTGACATGCGCACCATTTTTCAAGCAAGTTCAGTCAGTTTTGTCTGCAATTGCGTTCAGTTTTTTCGCACGCGTGCAATGCCTTTTTCATGCGTGTGATAAAAAAACTGAAGGTTTACAAACAACATCTCCTAGCAACCATCAGTGAAAATGATAATTACACTAACCGGTAATTTGAGTCTATGACAGCACTATGAGAGACGGTCGGCCTCCCAGGACAGGAAACCCACAGGTATTAAAAAAAAAAAAAAAAAAAAAAAAAAAAAGGAGGAGCCTCTCTCTTCCTCAGTGGTTTTCAGAGACAACCCCCATATTCCAATCCTCTGACTTTCCTCGCTTTCTTGGTTAAAGACATATGCTCTCTTCAGGTTTAATTATATATTATTTTTTTTTGCACACCAGGTGACCACACTCAAGAACAGTCACCAAAAGGGTGGGAAATTTAGGGGTGCTGTCATGGACTATTGAAAATCAAATTACCGGTAAGTGATATCATTTTTCCCCTATTGTCCATGACACCACCGAGAAAAAAACTAGGGTGGGACCACAGCCTGGAGAACCTTACGACCAAAGGACAAGTCAGAAGAAGAAGAAAGATCCAACCTATAGTGCTTAAAGAAGGTCAAGGGAGATGACCAAGCTGCGGCTTTGCAGATGTCTTGGATTGAAGCTTCTGCTCTCTCTGCCCAAGAAGTTGCCACCGCTCTTGTTGAGTGAGGCGACCATCCCCAAGGAACCGGCTTCTGTAAGGAAACATAAGCTAAACAGATAGCCCGCCTTATCCACCTAGCTAATGAACTCTTGCTAGCTGATTTTCCTTTATTAGGACCTGCAAATTGTATAAACAAAGAGGTTGTCTTCCTCCACTCCTTGGTAGCCTCTAAATAAGCCAGCACACATCTCCTAACATCCAAATGATAGAGCTCAGCTTCCTTAGGGTGATCATAAAAGGAAGGGAGAAACACTTCCTGGCCCTTGTGAAAATCAAGGGAGAAATGCTGGTTTGGGGCGAAGAGTAATCCTGTCGTCCTGAATGGACATATAAGGAGGGTTGATGGAAAGAGCTTGCATCTCCCCTAATCTCCTGGCCGATGTGATGACCACTAAAAAGACATTTTAATGTTAGAATCTTAATGGGGACTTCAGAGAGGGGTTCAAAGGGTGCCTTAACCAAAGCCTGATGGACCAGGCCAAGGTCCCTAGCCGGGGTGTTCCTAGCAATGGCCTTACAAAATCTAACAATCAAAGGATGAGCAGCTAGACTTGAAACCAAACACTTAGTGCTGAAATCTGAACTTTTAAAAAGGTATTTAAAAGGGCCAACACCTTATCTAATCCCATCTGGAGAAACTCTAAAAACCTAGGGATGCTAAGCTGACAAGAAGGTGAAGGAGGTATCCCTAAAAACTTAAAGAAAACTGACCATACTCTAGCGTATTTGCCTGTAGTCACTGCCTTCCTACTTTTTAATAAGGTAGAGAATATCGACCCAGAAAACACCTTTTGGATCAGTAGCGACCTTTCAAAAACCAAGCCGTCATGTGAAGGCCCTTGACTGAGGGATGTATCACTGGGCCTTGACACAAGAGATACAGAATTTCCAGAAGGACGCATGGCTCCCTGACCGACAGTAGTCTTAACTAGGTGAACCATGCCCGACGGGGCCAAAAGGGGGCTCTCAAGATCACAGAAGCTCTGTCTTCCCTTATTTTGTTCAACACCCTGGGAATCAATTGTAATGGAGGGAAAGCATACAGAAGACCCCTGCCCAAGGGCTGAAGAAAGGCATCCACTGCTGTGGGAGAATCCCCTGGACAAAGGGAAAAGAACCTTTTCACCTTTCTGTTGCTTCCTGTAGCAAAGAGGTCTACCTCTTACTATCTTTTCAAATACGTCCTGATTCAAGTAGCACTTCCTCTGGTCCAGTCTGTTTCGACATAAGTAATCTGTTTTCCAGTTGTCTATACCCCAGATATGAAGGGCTGATAGGGACAACACCTTCCCTTCCAACAAGGGAAATATTTGATTCGTAATTCCCATCAACTCTTTGGATCGGGTTCCCCCTTGATGATTTAAGTAGGCCACCACAGAACCATTGTCGGACACAACCCTTAAATGCCGCTTCTGAAGCCAAGGCAGGATTTTCTGCAGAGTCTTCAGAACTGCTGTAAATTTCTTTGCATTGGAAGAAATCTCCCAATCTGCACTGTCCCATGATCCCTGAAAAACTCTATCCAGAACATGGGCCCCCCACTACTAAAGGGTTTACCTTCTTCCACGGGACCCCCTGATCTAAATTTTCCTGTATCAACCACCATTCTAGTGAGAGACAGGTCTTCCTGGAGATTAGAATCTTGCTGTTCAGCTCCTCTGGCCTCCCTGACCATGACTGGAGAATCTCCTACTGGAGATCCCTGAAATGAGCCTGAGCCCACAGAACTGCTGGAATGCATGATGTCAAGGTACCGAGGACGGACATAGCTTTCCTGACGTAGAATTAGATCTCGCACCACTGACCTTACTTTTCTGACCTTGGGCAAGGACAGAAAGGATCTATGGGAGGTCGAGTCGAGCAAAATCCCCAGGAACCTCTGAGACTGTAGGGGGATCATCCTGGATTTCTCCATGTTCACTATCCAACCCAATGATTCCAGGTAGGGAACAAACAAGATGATTTCCTCTCTTATGTGAGCAGCCATCTCAGTCTCCAACTTGGTAAATATACGGGGAGCCATAGAAATCAAGAACGGAAGTACCTGGAACTGAAAGGATCTTACTCTCCCCTTCAGATGCAGTGCCGAAATTTTTTATGACAGGATAAAAATCGGCAGATGGTAATACGCATCCTTTATATCCAGGACTACCATAAAACAATCTTTGTAAAGGAGGTCTACTACAGATCTGAATGTCTCCATCTTGAACTATTTCTTATTTCAGAAATCTGTTCAACTCTTTTAAAATGTACAAATTGTCTTGTTATCTCCGTTTCAGTTCTTCACTAGAAAGAGATTGGAATAATATCCTAAACCCTCTTCTCCATGAGGGCCAGAAATAAGAGCACCTTTTCTTAATAGCGTATCCACCTCTCTTTCTAGCGCCCCTTGCGAATTCTGACATTTCTGAAACATAAATTTTTTTATTTTTTTTTTGGGGCAGAGAAGAGCTGAACTCCAAACTGAACCCTTCTTTTAGAGAGGTTAAAGGGCTTCCGTCACCCCCCAATCTCCAATTTTCAGTTTTTGACTTATTATATTTGCATCCTCTGTTTGAAAATACTCCCCCTCTTCCACTTGATTGACAGGGCCAGCGAGCGCTCTCCTCCTCTCGCTGGCCCTGCCTGCAGCCTCAAATACCGTGCCTGCGCTGTACTGGTCGTCATTCGGCGCAGGCGCTCTGAGAGAAGGACGGCCGCTCCTTCCTCAGTGCGCCTGCGCCGAATGACGTCAGCCGTACACCCGGAAGAGAAGACCTCTCTTCCGGGTGTAGGGCTGACTTAATCGGCGCAGGCGCACTGAGGAAGGAGCGGCCGTCCTTCTCTCAGAGCGCCTGCGCCGAATGACGACGGCACGGCGCAGGCTTTGAGGCTGCAGGCAGGGACAGTGAGAGGAGGAGAGCGCCGCGGCTACCAGCAAGTCCGCCCAACTTGCTGGTAGTGAAGAAATTTACATATAATAAAAGTATGTTTTTTACTGTAATTACTGCATGAAGTAAGAGGGGCATATATGGAATCTTCTTACATTAACAAATATAATAAGTCAAAAACGGAAAATTGGGGGTTGGGGGGTGACAGAAGCCCTTTAAGATCCAATTGCTGTTTGAAATTTTGGTCCCGGCAGGGAGGAAGTTTGACAATCTTCCTCCCACCCTGGCATCATTGTGTATTATCCTTCCTAGGAGCAGAGCCCTGACCCCTGAACATGAAGCCCTTTGATTTAAAATAATTTCCATCTGTTATCCTTTCTACCCGTGTTCCCATCTTTACCGGGAAATCTTTTATTCTCACACAGGGGTTATATTGTCTGCGGAACCCAGAGGGAAACCCCTTCTCCCCCCCCCCCCCCCCCCATCGCCAGCCTTTCTAAAATGTCATATAAAGGTGGAGCCAAATAAATACTTTCCTTCGCAAGGGATGTTACATAGGCGGTTCTTGGATGCTACATCGCCCGACCAATTTTTTAACCATAAGGCCCTCCGGGCCGAGTTAGATAATGAAGCGGCTCTCTCAGATAAACTAACAGCGTCTACAGAGGCATCTGCTGAAAAGTCCACCACCTTAGCAATAACTGGAATATTCTCCAATGATTGTTCTCTGGGGATTATCTTTAATCGGAGACTCGAGAAGTTTGATTCAT